>NC_134905.1:24588874-24678874 GCF_041734735.1 Babylonia areolata
ACGTAAAGAATAGAGAACTGGAAAAAAAGAAAACAGCAATAATAATAATAATAACAATAAATAAAAAATAAAGAATAGCGAATAGGAGCCATCATTCAACCCCCTTCCCTCCATCCCATCTCTCCATTTTTTTTCTTCTTCTTTTTACCACACAACGTGAATAAAGAATACATAATAGGAGCCATCACTGAACCCCCTTCCTCCCACCCCACCCTTTTTAACCTCCACCCCACCCTACCCATTGCCTTAACCCATTCTACCCCACAGCTACATGCCTGCTACAACTCCTCTGCACCAGCACTACATGAGACCACTACAGTTATAAAGAGAATTGGGTTGTTCACAAAAAACGACGGGCGCAATAGCCGAGTGGTTAAAGCGTTGGACTGTCAATCTAAGGGTCCCGGGTTCGAATCACGGTGACGGCGCCTGGTGGGTAAAGGGTGGAGATTTTTACGATCTCCCAGGTCAACATTTGCGCAGACCTGCTAGTGCCTGAACCCCCTTCGTGTGTATATGCAAGCAGAAGATCAAATACGCACGTTAAAGATCCTGTAATCCATGTCAGCGTTCGGTGGGTTATGGAAACAAGAACATACCCAGCATGCACACCCCCGAAAACGGACTATGGCTGCCTACATGGCGGGGTAAAAACGGTCATACACGTAAAAGCCCACTCGTGTGCATACGAGTGAACGCAGAAGAAGAAGTATTTCACAAAAAACGGCGAAAATCGATGGAGAAAAGTTGATTTAACTGGTCAAACAAAGCTTCATGTTCATGCTTCTGCAATCCACGAACGGCTCAGTTCAGAGCGCCAACTGTACCAAGCAAGGATAAACGAAATTAGAATGCTCGTACCACGTCCACAGGGGGAAGTGATCATGGTACGAATTAACTCTTACCAAGGGTAGAATGAGTTAATGAGTGAGTCCCTCTCACCCCTTCTCTCTGCACCCACTCCTTTTACCTTCCACTCTCAGCTGACAAAGGGCTTGTGACCCGAAATCTCCTCGCCCCATCTCTTGTGGATCCTGTGCCACCATTTAACTCTTTGACTGCCATGTTTCTGCGTCAAAAGCTCTTCCCAGCGCCAAATGTCTTTGACTCAACGCTCTAAGTCAAATGGTTCAGTTCGTGTGAAAACAGCACAGCAGACATGTTCACTTCAAACTCGGTCAAGGGAGGGAAAGGTTGTCAGCTTTCTCTTGTACAGGGAAAGTTGGCTGCAGCTGTCAAGCTTTGTTACACTGTGAAAAACGGTCCGTTTAACATGACCGCTCGATGGAGACTAAAGTCACATATGGCAGTGAACTGTCTTGTCAACTAAAGTTGCCCACGGCAGTGAAAGAGTTATAAAAAAAAAAAAAAAGGTGCTTGTGCCTCTCTCTTTTTTTTTTCTTTTTTTACTTCCCCATAACTATGTTGTTAACAACACTCCTCCAATATATATACGACCATCACCCTGAAAAATCTCTCTTCCTTGGACATTTCATATTTGTAAATGTACACAGGTATAAAGGTGGTCACATCACCTTCAGTGCATTCTGGACTTTTTTTTTTTTTTTTTTTAAAGCAATAACAAAACAATAAAAGCAACACACACAAAAACACCCAAAGACAAAACAGAAAAACTTCATGGGCTGAAGACAATCCCACCATGCACCTACTCTGAACTTGTACTGTGTGTTACACCTCAGTTCTTTCAAGGAGCAAGACAGATTGGACCCATTGTAGACGGGAATGAAGCCATGTCCCTGCAACAAACACCCAACAAATGGAGTATGGCTGCCTACTTGGGAGGGTAAATAAAGACAAAGGTCATACACATGTAAAATGTTACATGTCTGTCTGACTGTGTATGTGTGCATGCCTGAAATCTGACTGAATGACACAGGAAACAAATGATGAGCGCCCAATGTCAGCCGTCAGTCACCTCTACCCTGGTAGGCAGCCTGTTGTGCAAATGACCCCGTGTTTGTAAAGCGCTTAGAGCTTGGTCTCCGACCAATGACAGATGATATATAAGTATCCATATCATCATCATCACATAGTAGGACAGACTGGACCCACTGTAGACAGGAATGACGCCATGTCCCTGAAACAAACATCCACATGACAAGACATGGACTCATTGTAAACAGGAATGACGCCATGTCCCTGAAACACACACACACATGGCAAGACATGGACCCACTGTAGACAGGAATGACGCCATGTCCCTGAAACACACACACACACACATGGCAAGACATGGACCCATTGTAGACAGGAATGACGCCATGTCCCTGAAACAAACACCCACATGGCAAGACATGGACCCACTGTAGACAGGAATGACGCCATGTCCCTGAAACAAACACACACATGGCAAGACATGGACCCACTGTAGACAGGAATGACGCCATGTCCCTGAAACAAACACACACACACATGGCAAGACATGGACCCACTGTAGACAGGAATGACGCCATGTCCCTGAAACACACACACACATGGCAAGACAGAGTGGACCCATCCTCCCTCACTTTCTGTATATCTGCCTTCCCAACCTTTAACAACAGCTATATCTTCTGTCTCTGTTTCTTGTCTCTCCCTCTTAATATTTCACTTTGATGCATCAACTGTATTTTTTTCTCTTTTTTTTTTTTTTTTTTTTACCCAAGAGGCCAAGATCTATTTGTTTGTTCATGCTCAGGTCACTAACCGTAGTTTCATCCCCAATAATAAAAATAAATAAATAAATAAATAAAATAACAAAAAATAAAATAAAATAAAATAATATATATATATACTTTTTTTTTTTAATTAAATATTTTTTTCTTGAGGCCTGACAAAGCACGTTGGGTTACGCTGCTGGTCAGGCGTCTGCTTGGCAGATGGGGTGTAGCGTATATGGATTTGACTGAACACAGTGACGCCTCCTTGAGCTACTGATACTGATACTGATACTCATCCCCAATCTGCAGCAAATGATCCAGTACAAATACTCACTTAAAATGGAAAAAAAATTATTTGCTTGCTTGTCTGATCGTGCTGACAGTAACTTACCGTAGTTTCATCCTCCATCTGCAGCAGAAACTCCTCGTCGCCAGGCCGCTTGGCCCAGGACAGGACCACAGAGTCCACACACGTCTCCACCAGTGACGGAGGGTCTGGCTGGGGTGGCACGCTGCCACACGTGTAGAAGGTTGCCGTCTCACTCCACTCACTGCGCAAAGGTTAACTCACTCAGTACGGCCAGTCCTCTCTTCTCCTCTACACAGACCCCTCAGATGTCCAGTGGGTGTCTGAATGACCCAACCTTTAGCTTCCGTCATCAGAATTGTGGTATTCTTTGTCAACATTTACCTCTTCAGTATAAGAGCCTTCCGATTGCAATATTTTGATGATGGTAATTGGGGTGAAACGCTGTTAACGTCGTCTCTTTCGCTGTTCGTATGGAGAGAGTTAAACACCTTCTTTTTCTTCTTCTTCTTTGTAGTTGTAGTTGTATTAGAAGAGTAGGAGTAAAAGTAGTAGTAGTCATGTAGTAGCAGCAGCAGCAGTAGTAGCAGTAACAGCAGACGCAACAACAGCAGCAGCAGCAGAAGTAGTAGTAGCAGTAGTAGTATCATTATCATGATTATCATCATAATTATGATCATGATTATGCTCATGATGATTATTATCATTACAATTATCATTACCTTTTGCCCACATGGTTGACGGCAGCCAGACGGAAGAGGTAACAGGTGGAAGGTGAGAGGTGAGAGGCATCATACTGTCTCACCAGCCCACTGTACACTTCCTCGAACCATCCACCGCCCTCCCCCTGCAACACCAACACTTTAGTTTACCCTCCCCCTGCAACACCAACACTCTGGTTTACCCTGCCAATGCTACACCAACACTTTAGTTTACCCTCCCCCTGCAACACCAACACTCTGGTTTACCCTCCCCCTGCAACACCAACGCTTTAGTTTACCCTCCCCCCTGCAACACCAACACTTTAGTTTACCCTCCCCCTGCAACACCAACACTTTAGTTTACCCTCCCCCTGCAACACCAACGCTTTAGTTTACCCTCCCCCCTGCAACACCAACGCTTTAGTTTACCCTCCCCCCCCTGCAACACCAACACTCTAGTTTACCCCCCCCCCCCAAAAAAAAACACACACCAACACTCTGGTTTACCCACCCCCTTCAACACCAACACTCTAGTTTACCCTCCCCCTGCAACACCAACACTCTAGTTTACCCCCCCCCCTCCTCCTCAACACCAACACTCTAGTTTACCCTCCCCCTGCAACACCAACACTCTGGTTTACCCTGCCAATGCTACACCAACACTTTAGTTTACCCTCCCCCTGCAACACCAACACTCTGGTTTACCCTCCCCCTGCAACACCAACGCTTTAGTTTACCCTCCCCCCTGCAACACCAACGCTTTAGTTTACCCTCCCCCCCCTGCAACACCAACACTCTAGTTTACCCCCCCCCCCCCCAAAAAAAAAACACACACCAACACTCTGGTTTACCCACCCCCTTCAACACCAACACTCTAGTTTACCCTCCCCCTGCAACACCAACACTCTAGTTTACCCCCCCCCCCCTCCTCCTCAACACCAACACTCTAGTTTACCCTCCCCCTGCAACACCAACACTCATGTTTACCCTCCCCCTGCAACACCAATACTCTAGTTTACCCCCCCCCCCCTCAACACCAACACTCTAGTTTACCCTCCCCCTGCAACACCAACACTGTGTTTACCCTCCCCCTGCAACACCAATGCTTTAGTTTACCATCCCCCTGCAACACCAACGCTTTAGTTTACCCTCCCCCTGCAACACCAATGCTCTAGTTTACCCTCCCCCTGCAACATCAATACTCTAGTTTACCCTCTCCCTGCAACACCAACGCTTTAGTCTACCCTCCCCCTGCAACACCAACACTCTGGTTTACCCTCCCCCTGCAACACCAACACTCTAGTTTACCCTTCCCCCGCAACACCAACACTTTAGTTTACCCTCCCCCTGCAACACCAACACTTTAGTTTACCCTCCCAATGCTACACCAACACTTTAGTTTACCCTCCCCCTGCAACACCAACACTTTAGTTTACCCTCCCAATGCTACACCAACACTTTAGTTTACCCTCCCCCTGCAACACCAACACTTTAGTTTACCCTCCCCCTGCAACACCAACACTTTAGTTTACCCTCCCAATGCTACACCAACACTTTAGTTTACCCTCCCAATGCAACACCAACACTTTAGTTTACCCTCCCAATGCTACACCAACACTTTAGTTTACCCTCCCAACCAACACTTTAGTTTACCCTCCCCCTGCAACACCAACACTTTAGTTTACCCTCCCACTGCTACACCAACACTTTAGTTTAGCCTCCCCCTGCAACACCAACACTTTAGTTTTAGTTTACCCTCCCAATGCTACACCAACACTTTAGTTTACCCTCCCCCTGCAACACCAACACTTTAGTTTTAGTTTACCCTCCCATTGCTACACCAACACTTTAGTTTACCCTCCCAAAGCTACACCAACACTTTAGTTTACCCTCCCCCTGCAACACCAACACTTTAGTTTACCCTCCCACTGCTACACCAACACTTTAGTTTACCCTCCCCCTGCAACACCAACACTTTAGTTTTAGTTTACCCTCCCATTGCTACACCAACACTTTAGTTTACCCTCCCAAAGCTACACCAACACTTTAGTTTACCCTCCCCCTGCAACACCAACACTTTAGTTTACCCTCCCAATGCTACACCAACACTTTAGTTTACCCTCCCCCTGCAACACCAACACTTTAGTTTTAGTTTACCCTCCCAATGCTACACCAACACTTTAGTTTACCCTCCCAATGCTACACCAACACTTTAGTTTACCCTCCCCCTGCAACACCAACACTCTAGTTTACCCTCCCCATGCAACACCAATGCTTTAGTTTACCATCCCCCTGCAACACCAACACTTTAGTTTACCCTCCTCCTGCAACATCAACACTCTAGTTTACCCTCCCCCTGCAACACCAACACTCTAGTTTACCCTCCCCTCACAACACCAACACTCTAGGTTACCTTACCCATGCAACACCAGTGCTATAATTTACCCTCCCCTTGAAACACCAATGCTCTAGTTTACCACCCACCCCAAAACGAGGTTTTTAGTCACTGTTCTTCAGGTAAAAATGAAGAATAGATTGAGGATCACCAAGAAATACACCAAGACAGTAATTCCACAAAACTGCATTAAAATCAGAGTCAAAACTGTTGATTGCTACACCGGTACTTCTCTTTCATTCGATCAACACCTCTGAAGATGGAGCATGGCTGCCTGGATGACAGGATAAAAACAGCAGTACACACAATAAGCCTAATGGTACTTCATGGCAGTGAATGCAGACTTGTGTTAATATTAACCAAACCACAACTGACCAACATCACCCACGCACGCTCCACTACATGCTCAAAATGTAAATATATCATTTGTGACAAAGCACACTAGCTATTCGCCTTCCAGGCAAGTCCAATAAATGAATGCTTTTGTTAACTCTGATAACTTTTACTGCACTCTATAGTGATCCTTCAGATGGGTAACATAGGAAAACATGTCATGAAGAAATAATGCTGCACCATTGAGGAATAATCAAGTATCTTTTTTTTCTTTTATTTTTATAGTCTACCCAGTGTTTCAGTTTCAAGGAGGTGTCAAAGTGCGTGGACTAATCCACAGATGCTGAAATACATCTGCGTTAAAAAGATTTTTTTTTTTTAATTTGAAGAAGCAAATACCTGACCTTTGCATAAACCCAGCTCACTGATCAGGCCCTGAGAACAAACAATCATGAGCTCTCAGTTTCAATGCATCACGCAGGAATACTCAAGGTATCTTTTTCAGTCTTACTTTTCACACGCAGGAATACTCAAGTTATCTTTTTCAGTCTTACTTTTCACACACAGGAATACTCAAGTTATCTTTTTTCAGTCTTACTTTTCACATGCAGGAATACTCAAGTTATCTTTTTTCAGTCTTACTTTTCACACGCAGGAATACTCAAGTTATCTTTTTCAGTCTTACTTTTCACACGTAGGAATACTCAAGTTATCTTTTTCAGTCTTACTGCTCACACGCAGGAATACTCAAGGTATCTTTTTCAGTCTTACTGCTCACACGCAGGAATGCTCAAGGTATCTTTTTCAGTCTTACTTTTCACACGCAGGAATGCTCAAGGTATCTTTTTCAGTCTTACTTTTCACACGCAGGAATACTCAAGTTATCTTTTTCAGTCTTACTTTTCACACGCAGGAATACTCAAGGTATCTTTTTTCAGTCTTACTTTTCACACGCAGGAATACTCAAGTAATCTTTTTCAGTCTTACTTTTCACACGCAGGAATACTCAAGTTATCTTTTTCAGTCTTACTTTTCACACAGAGACAGAAACAGACACTGTTACCTTATCCCATTCCAAGCAGTAGGCGGTGATCTTGGCCCCATTGTCACAGGCAGCCTGCAAAATATATGCAGAGACTGATGGGCGCAATAGCCGAGTGGCTAAAGTGTTGGACTTTCAATCTTAGGGTTCCCGGGTTCGAATCTCGGTAACGGCGCCTGGTGGGTAAAGGGTGGAGATTTTTCTGATCTCCCAGGTCAACGTACGTGCAGACCTGCTTGTGCCTGAACCTCCTTCATGTGTATACGGCAAGCAGAAGATCAAATACGCACGTTAAAGATCCTGTAATCCATGTCAGCGTTTGGTGGGTTATGGAAACAACAACATACCCAGCCACCCCCGAAAACAGGGTATGGCTGCCAACATGGCAGGGTAAAAACGTTCATACACATTAAAGCCCACACATGTACATACGAGTGAACATAGGAGTTGCAGCCCACGAACAAAGAAGAAGAAGATATGCAGTCGATACTGCCACAGCTTGTCAACTCTGTCCACTTACTGACCTTTCAGGTCTGTGTTTGTAAATAATTGGCTAGTGGCAGTATTCACATCTAAACACTCCCACAAGCCTCTTAAAAGAGACAAAATATTTTGAACACACTATGAATCAGTCTCTATGAAGTCTGTCTGTTGGCTTAAGAAAGGCAATTTTGATGAAAATATGCATCTCATTGTGCTGTTTTATTAACATTCAGTGTCACAGAACAAATGTTTATTGCTTGAAATCAGATCTTCCATGAACACTACAGTCAAACAGACTAAACTCTGCCAATAAAACATCCAAAACAGGTCAAATCTAAAAAATCAAATTCCAAATCAGTCTCTTCATCCAGTGATCAATACATTTTCATAAACTCCTTATCATGCAAAATAAAAATGAAAATAAATATAATGAATAACAAATAGTAAAGAGTGGTAACTCCCTCCATTACACAAGGTACACAACTTCAAGTCAGTGATGCTTACGCTACCGATTCAGCTAGCACACAGGTAAATAAAAGGTACATTGGAACAAACCCAGACACTTCCTCAAAAAAAGGAAGCGCCGGGCCTATCCTTATACCAATCATTTGACATGTGCACACATTAATATAATGAATATTAATAATAATAATAAAGTGGGGTTTTTTTTTAAAGTATAAAAAGATTCAGCAATGACAGTCAAAACCACACACTTACGTTCCACTTCAGTTTTAGCGAAGCCTTGGTCCTGTTCATCAGCTTTGGGAGCTGAGGGGCGTCAGGCCTCGAGGACAGTGTACGATAGTTGACGGGGTCTGTCAAGTCTCCCTTCAAATCCTTGCTCAGAAAGGCTGAAGCCCTGATGACAACCAGTAAGTACAGGCAAAAAATACAGGCTGGCATGCAGATGGTGCTGTCACTGTGTGGAAAACTTATCAGCATTTGTCAATGTTTCTCACTGCCCAGCGCACCACAAAGGACTATACCAGGGCTGATAAAACAGTCAACATCCGTCCTGTAGAATCAGAAAAAAAAGATAACTGAAACTGAAACTGAAACTGGTCAATGTCATCAGCAGAAAAGCCACAGTGACATGCGGTTCACAATTTCACAGTATTGTCAAATAAAAAATAAACATTAACAAAGAACAAAGAAATGCCTGAAAGACTATTTTTCACATGCAGACAACAGCCTCTCAGCATATATGCAAGTCTCCATTCATGCACGCACAAAACAGACCAAAACAGGCCGATACCTTATCATAAATATTGCACTTATCACTGTTCAATAAGTAAACCATCAGGCACATTAAGGAGAAAGAATTAATCAGTGTGAACTATAAGCAGAATGTTTTCAAACTGAGATCAAAAGTTTGCATCAGAAAAGACAGAAACCAGGAAAAGTAAATCAGAAACACAGACAGCCATATCCATGTGCATAAACCTGCAGTGCCTCTGAGTTCCGTTATTCTGTCAAATGTTAACCCAACAAATGTAACCTGAACACTGATACAATTACAGGTAATTCACAAAACTACACATAAAAACAGGCATACAAAGCTAAACAAACTGTTTACAAATAACCCAGGCACAACAAACAATTCAACACAATACAAACATCTAATTATCATGTCAAGAAAAAGATTTTCTTCTCCTTTTTTTTTTTTAAATTAAATTTTCAAGACTTTCTAGATAAATAAAAAGAAAAAAGGATGGATCAACCAGAAAATAGAAAGTTTTTGAAAAAAAACTGCTGTATTAGAACTGGCACTACTGAACTCTGCTGAAGTAACTCCACATCAGCAGTCTCCTCTGGAGTACGGCCCCCTGATGACCAAGCAGCAATAGCTCCCTTCCGACAGCTGGTTGTTAGACTGTGACAGATGAACCTGGGTGAGGCTGACTACTGAGGACTTGGGATAAACATAAAATAAAAAGCAACAATTCAAAATCCTGTCTATTGCATAAATGAACACAAAAAAAACCCCAAACAAACAAACAACCACCAACATTTGAAATCCTGTCTATTCATTGCATAAATGAACAAAAAAAACCAAAACAAAAAAAAATCAAAAACAACAGTGCATAACCCCTCATGATGCCAAGCTCCACAGTTTTCATAACTCAAGATTTCATTTGTCTTGTTCGTACCTTGCATGCCTGACACTAAAGACCATCTGAGAATAATCCACAAACCCGTTCACCTTTTAACTCACTGCACAGAGTACATACCTTACATGATACTCCAAGCCTGGTTTCAGATCAGTCAGAGTAATTTCTGTTGCATCTCCACTGGGGAAAAAAAACAACAAACAGTTAAGGGGTCTGAGTACAGAGTAAACAGGGAAGTATCATTAAAATGTTGCAAGCATACTTTCCTTGTTTGTTGAGTCAATTTCCTGTTAGGAGGGGTGCTGGGGTGAGGGTGAGGGTGAGGGGCAGGAGGGGGGGAGAGGAAGGGTTAGGCTGGGGGTAGGGGAGAGGTTGATTTAATCTTGGCATAGGGTGTGGAGGTGGACAAGACTTTAAAAACATTACACAAGCAAGCATGCTTGCATGCATACCGCACACACACTTTAACGCAGGCATACACACACATGTACTCCAGACAAACAGAAATGTACATATAGCACACACACATGCGCGCACACACTCACACACACACACACAAACCTACCTTACTGGTAACACAACACAATAAACTCAGTGAATCCATCAATGACAAAACCCTCACCAGAAAACGGGTTTGTACTTGGCATCTTTTCCTTTGTCAGACAGAAGTAGTTCATAGCGGCATTCTTCAGGGTTCACTTTAGCTTCGCACGATTCCCAGTCAGGTGGGAACAGCTTGATCACAGCACACCTGGATTCTACAGACTTGACCTGAAATCAAGTGTTTTGTGTTTTGTAGTTATTCAGTCATTCATCCATTTTTACATCTCTCTTTCTTTTCATTTGTTTGCTGTTGTTATGTTTCCTTAATTTTCAGTCCAACTATCCACAAACCCACCATGCAGACTACTCTTCTTGATACAAAATATGTTTGTCTTTATAAACTTGTGCCAAGATGCTGATCATCTGCATATATTTTGTGAACCATTGTGATTTCTGAACACAATCAAACCAGAATCCGTTTCTATATCCATAAAAACTTACAAAGTAAATTTGACAGGTTTCATTTCCATTAACAAGCTAGCCATAGCAAGTAAGGTAAAATGCACAGGAAAATGTTGGAGTTAGATGATAAAACTTCAGCAACGAATTGTGAGGAAGTCTGGGGAAGCTTATTGTTTGACAAGACACTGAACGATACTGATAATAGTACATACAATGAAATGAATAAAAACTACATAATGTGTTGGAGACGGATGAACAAAACATAACACAAACACACAGTACTGCAACAAGTAATGAATGGCTATCCACCTGGGGTGGTTTAATGTTGGACAGAAGCTGAATGATCTGAGAGTTGTCCTCTCCTGACTTCGCGCTGTCCTGGGGGTCCCCTCTGGCCTGAGCATCACTGGCACAGTGTATGTTCTCAGTCCCTGAAACACCACCACATGTATCTGTAAATCTATCTATAGTATATATCTAGCTAGCTATGAAATTGTATTGTAATTTGTATTGTATTGTATTGTATTATGTTATATTGCATTGCATTGCGTTGCATTGTATTGCATTGCATTGTACTATACTGTACTGTACTGTACTGTATTGTACTGTATTGTATTGTATTGCATTGTATTGTATTGTATTACTCTTTGTCGCAACAGATTTCTCTGTGTGAACTTTGGGCTGCTTATCATGGGTAGAAAGTGTCGCTATAGTGTAGCATCACCCTTTTTTTTCCTCCTCCTTTTTCTGTCCGCAGGTTTATTTGTTTTCCTATCAAATATATAACACACTGATGCCAAATAGCCAAGTCATGCCCATAATTTAAAGGGCAGGTTGTGCTTGCTAACTCTGTTAAAAGTGCAGCCTGGATCGGCCTCCGGTTATGTAAATCAGCAGAGGAAGTGAGGCCTGGCGAGGGTTGTCTGGCTTGGAGTTCAGATGACCAGAATGGACAAGAATGTTTCTTTTCCCCTTAGCCTTTCACTTTTGAGCATTGGTTGGGTGATAATCAGCATGCACTCTCCCGACTGTCTCTTTGATGTCATATTCTTTATACACCATACGCATGCCAATTTCTTTTATTTATTCAAAGCCAATAAAAGATGTCTTCAGTCTGAATCCATGTACATTTTCAGGGGTAATAACAGAACATTGAAAAAATCATTATCATCTTTTCCTTCTCTATTTGTCTATCACAGATTGTCTCCTTATCTTCAATACAGTTCCTATACAAATTACAACCAAATAGAAAATCAAAAGAGACAAGCTCAGCAGCCAAATGGTCAAGGCATCAGACTTTCATTATAGTTTCAATCTGAGGGTCCTGGGTTCAATCCCTGGACTGGCACCTGGTGGGTGAAGGGTGGACATTTTTCCAGTCTCTCTTGTCAAGATATGTACCAACCTGCTTGTCCCACAATACCCTTTGTGTGTATACATATCATATATATGCAGGCAAAAGATCAGTCACACACTTGTTTAAGATCCCATAATTCATGTCATGTTTGATGTATTATAGAAACACAAGCATATTCACCATGCACATCCATGGAAACAGAGTTCGGTTGCCTATGTGACTGGGTAAAAATGGTCATACATATCAACTGATGAATAAAAGAAAGAATAACAAAGGAAAAAAAATGTAGATGCCAGTAAATATTGGTAATGCAAGCCATGAACACAGAAGAAAATCCATGCTACAGTATCAGTCAATATTTTTCCCTTGATCCATTCTCAGAAAATCTGAACGAGAGCACCCACCTTCAGATGACTGCCGCTGCTGTATTTTCTTTCGCACCCTGTCTCTCTGGCGCACTGTGCGTTCGTCTGACATGGTCAGTGAAGATCAAGCTGTTGTCTCCAGTTTTGTGAAGAAACAGAGAGGTCTGGCAGACATAAGTATCCGTGAGGGAAAAGTCCAGCTTTGTGTATTATCAGGTCTTCTGTAGGGAGGAGTCTGTTGGTCTGAAACATACATTTTCACTTGTTACACTGTGTGTGTGTGTGTTTGTGTGTGTGTAAACGAGTGTATGTGTGTGTGAATGAGTGTTAGTGAGTGTATATGTGAATGAGTGTTTGTGTATGTACATATGAGTGTGTGCTCACAACATATCATAATATGTGTGCATGCGTAAATGAGTGTGTATGAGTGTGTGTGCAAGTGTGTGTGTGCACATCTACCACAAACTTGATTGAGTACACTGACAGCAGTATGTGCGAGCTGAGTATGATGGCCCAAATTGGGTGCGCACATTTCATTTATCTTTTCTGCTGCTGCCATGCATGTGCACATCACATGAAGTGAAAGATTATGTTTTCAAAGTCTTAGGATTTAATTTTTGGAATGTTTCTTGCTTGCTTTAAGACTGCTGTTTGCTTTTTGGTTTGCCTGGACACAGGCTGAAACAGTGAAAGGCAATACTGCATGGGCTGGTTATGTATCACGTGGCTTGAATTTGTGTGCTTTAGACACACTTAATTGAAAAAGGCATTGTGCATGCTCATAGTGTTTGATTCACATACTGTTTTGCACAATTTGTTATCTTGGAAAGTTTTCTCCTCATGCTCAACCATGGCACTGAACAACAGCACTTACCATGAATAAGTGTCACATCAAAATAAAGTCTTCCTTAACTTGCCACAACAAAATGCATTACTAGTTCTCAGGACCAAGGAAAGCAACTAAAATATATCTCTATATTGTCACCCATGATAGTTTCGTTTCAAAATTAACGTCAAATCTTTTGCTCAAGATAAAATGACGAATCTATATAATTAATAAATTATACAAGTTCATGTCAAACGCAAGACTGCGACTGCTCGACCGAATGGTTTCGGTTTCAATCGTGTCAACCGTGTATCGGCGAACTGGCCAATCTCTTGCGCTTCGAAATATTTCTTTTCTCTGTATTTCCTGCATGTTGTTTGCATAACTAATCAAAGGCGCACCCAAAAAATTGTGAAACAATCAACCGTAAAACTGGACTTATGACACCAGTTGACCCAAACTTGTAGACATGACGTCCGAACTTCTGCCGTTTGAGAGTACTTTTACCGTATGGTCAGGGTGGAATCAGTTTGCAAATCTCGAACGTCAGTTTCTTGCAAAATGCCTGCAGCAGAAGTTTTCAGCTATCCAGTGACCACATTCTGCTTCCAAGTTATCCAAGGTCATGTGCACACAAGAAAAAATAAACAACTGAAACTTTTCTCAAAAGCGAAAGTCGTATCATGAAGGAATGGCAGAAGACACGTCACAGTGGGTCTTCAAAACGAGGCAACACAGCTGTGCCTGCGATCAAAGGTCAAGGCCTGTGCCAAGAACGATGTCCACAGCTGCCAAAAAATGCTAAACATTTTATTCGAAATGCGGAACACACACACACACACACACACACACACACACACACACACACACACAATTATTTTTTTTTTTTAATAAAAGATTTTAAAAATAGAGATATATATAGCTGTACCATGGAGAAAGTTACTGATTTTCCCTTCGGTATTGCAGTCAGAAATTTCGTGATTATGTAATATGCGTTCTTTTGTTTTCTGCTAATGCTTCGAGATAATGCTTCTGCATATGGCGTTGGCCAGATTGGGGGTGGGGGCAATGTTTGATTTACTGGCCATGTTTTGGTTCTCTGGCTTACATTCAGTTAAAGGTTGAGGCTTTTATTTTCAGGGAAATAGGTGGGTACTTTTTGACTCACTTGTGTAAACAAAGTGAGTATGTTTTAACCCGGTGTTCGGTTGTCTCTCTCTCTCTCTCTGTGTGTGTGTGTGTGTGTGTGTGTGTGTGTGTGTGTGTGTGTGTGTGTGTGTGTGTGTGTGTGTCCGTGTGTCTGTGTGTCCATGGTAAACTTTAACATTGACATTTTCTCTGCAAATACTTTGTCAGTTGACACCAAATTTGGCATAAAAATAGGAAAAATTCAGTTCTTTCCAGTCATCTTGTTTAAAACAATATTGTACCTCTGGGATGGGCACAAAAAAATAATAAAAAGAAGCCTAATGATATGCAAACTGCATTTACTGTTATATTTATATTTTTTGTATTCTCTAAACCTTGCACTTTGACCTCTTATTCTGACACAACAACAAGAGAATTCATTATTATCATTTTTTGTTCAAACAAGAACTTCTTTTGCTAAGCATGGAACTTTTTATTTATTTTGCAAACGTTTTGGTGCAGATAGTAAAAAAGGGAAATTACTCTGTAATTAATGCTAGGGGACTTAATTTATCACAAGTGAGTCTTGAAGGCCTTGCCTCTCTTTTCTTTTCTTTTTTTTTCTTTTTTTTTGTGTTTTGTTGTTGTTTGCTTGTTGTTGTTTTTTTGTTTGTTTGTTTGTTTGCTGCCCCATCACGATCCAGTGCACCGTTTCAGTGGCATTACTCCCACGCCACTCATTCCGATCGAGTCTCCCTTTCAAAAACACACCCGGATTCCTCTGTCACAGTCTCAGTGCCGGCAGTCCACAGAGAACAATCGATGTTCGGTCGCCAGAAGGCTACACGCCAGAGGAGACCCTGCATTGCTGCTGAGTCACTTCGGTAGTGTTCGGTAGTGCCTGCTCTGATTTAACGTACTAAGGACACCACCTACTGAAACCCCTATTGAAATAGGGGGATACATGTTCCGCGTTATTTTTGCATAAATTTCTTGTGGTCAGGCTCATACGAAGCTGAAGGGGATGCAATCAGATGACGACGCTGCACCAACCCTTAGCACTGAGCCAGCGTGGAACGAGAAGACCCTGCTGACGTAGACATCGAGGTCTGCTGACGAGTGCTGCACGTGGACGGCCACATTGAAGAGCTTTGAGAGAGAAGCAGAGTCTTCGTGTAACGAGCGGACGGGAGTGAAGCCTGGGAGGTCTGCTGGACGTGGACCTTCAACAGCTGGAAGGCAGTGAGCATACTCTGCAGAGAATCACTTTACTGCAAAGTGTTTTGAACTTTTCAAATATTTGACACAACTGGAAAAACTAACATTCATCTGTGATACTGGAATCACAGATGATGATGTTGAAAAATCCATCCAGGATTACTTCACCACAGGACAAAACCTTAAAGAGATTCGTCTGGAACTCTGGATCGGCACTGACATTGTCAAAACTATCTTTGACCATTGTCATCAGCTGCAGGACTTAGAGGTGTCCCGATCTGATTTGACATCAGCGGTTTTCAATACTGAGCTTTTTATGAGGCCCAAATCAGTTGATGTCTTCTGTTGGACTTGGAACCTACCAAGCACTGAATGTGTCCTTCGTTCTCACGTTTTAAGTTGCTTTTCCAAACCTGAGAATTCTAAAATTATGTGTTAGCTTGTCTGACTTCGTAGTTAGTAGCACAAACAGAACAACAGACAAGGGATTGGGACACCCACTTTAGGTTTGGACATGTTTGAAGGAACTCGATCTGGACCTGGTTTCCAGTTCTTCTAACAACATATGAATCTGCAAAGAAACACCTGTGTTGTGAAGTTTTCCACGTCCTCACAAATTCCACAAACAATAGCAATCTTCTGAAACTTTGTCTTAAGAACTTCTGCTTCGGAAAGGAAGAAAGCCATTTCTCGAAAATGTGTCAGAACCAGCCCAGTACAGAAACTGTCTGACTGGAAAATTGTGACGTTCAGAGCAGTGACATTGTGGCACTAGCAGAGAACTGCCCACTGCTGAAAACAGTTGACCTTGTCAACTGCCAAGAGGTGGGTTCACATGAAGTTTCGATTCTGGTGAAAAACCTTCACAGACTGGAACACTCCTGTGAAGGTTTTTCCTCAGTTCAAGACCTCCAGTTTTGCAAAAGGAAAGTGAAGAAGAAGATCCAGCAGATTCAAGCGGTTGTCTGCCCTGGACAAACAGTGTGGGTTGCGCACCCTGAAGCTGTGCTTGGGTGAAGACACAACTGCTGCTGGAATGTCAGCGCTGGTGTCCCTTTGCCCAAACCTTCACTCTCTGGTTTTGACTGGAAACTTCACAGTGGCTAGTGACGAAGTCAGAATGTTCTTGAGGTGTGAATTGATAACGTTCACATAATATGCAAATGATGTATGATGGTTTTTTTGAATAGATTGATTATCATTTTTACAATTAAGCAGTGTGTGTGTGTGTGGTATTGTAATCATTATTAAAATATTTAGAATATCATTTTGTTTCTGATTATTCCTTAAGGAATTACATTTTATAAACGATCCCATTCGATCTATAAAGCTGTTCATGACAAAATACAAAAGACAGTGATACAAAAACGAGTGAGGCAAAGAGGTAGAGAGAGAAATATCAAAACAAAAAATAAGTACTGTTACTCTCGGTAATAAAAAGGTACGTAATTCTTCCCATTGCTGCTTGCACACCTCATCAGCGAGCAGGAAGTTTAACCATCGGACTATTTAAGTCAAGTCAGTCTCCCCCACTTTCTGTCTGTCTGTCTCTTCCAAATTACTCTCTTCCACTCTCTCACTACTTGCATCACCCCATAGACCGTCCTCCTGTGTGTGTGTGTGTGTGTGTGTGTCCTCCTCCTCCTTCAGGTAGGCAGAAGGCCTGGTTCTTGTTCTCTCTCTCTCCACACCCACACCCACCCACCCACACACACACACACACACACACACATATATATAGATATAGATATATATGTGTGTGTGTGTGTGTGTGTGTGTGTGTGTGCATTTATATAATTTTTAATGTGTATGTGTAACAAATATAGGTGTTGGCTTTCTACTTTGTTATATATATATATATATATATATATATATATATAAGTACGTGCGTGCGTGTGTGCGTGTGTGTATCCTCCCCTTTCTCCTCCTCGTCCTTAACATGGGCAGAATAGAATATTTGTTCTTCTCTCTCTCTCTCTCTCTCTCTCTGTGTGTGTGTGTGAAAAGACTGTCTTTACTGAATAATACTTCCATGAAATCCTCCCCTTTCTCCTCGTCCTTAACATGGGCAGAAAGCCTGGTTCAATAGAATATTTGTTCTTCTCTCTCTCTCTCTCTCTCTGTGTGTGTGTGTGTGTGTGAAAAGACTGTCTTTATTGAATAATACTTCCTTGAAATTGTTTCTGAAAATGTTTGATTTTCAAGTGCAGCCAATTGTGCAATATGGTTCAGAGTTGTGGGGTTTAAACAACGCTGCGTTTCATTGTGAATCTGTGCATCTATTTGTAAGTATTTTTATAAACTTTCATGTATTCCCAGCATCTGGAAATGTGTCACAATAGACCACAATCACAATGAAGAAGTGCCTGAATCTTTGATAGGAAAATCAGAGAACTTTTACTCCCTTTTACTGCAGCAAAAGTGCCTGTTTGGCATCAGTAATTTGGGTAAGGATGTCGGAATTGACAAAGAAGTGAAGGTTGTAATGCAACCTTCACTCTCTGGTTTTGACTGGAAACTTCACAGTGGATAGTGACAGAGTCAGAATGATCTTGAGGTGTTAATTGATTATATACACAAAATATGCAAATGATGTACAGTGGTTTTTTGAATAGATTGATTATCATTTTTTGCAATTAAGCAGTATGTGTGTGTGTGGTATTGTAATCATTATTAAAATATTTAGAATATCATTTTGTTTCTGATTATTCCTTTAGGAATTACATTTTATAAACGATCCCATTCGATCTATAAAGCTGTTCATGACAAAATACAAAAGGCAGCGATACAAAAACGAGTGAGGCAAAGAGGTAGAGAGAGAAATATCAAAACAAAAAATAAGTACTGTTACTCTTGGTAATAAAAAGGTACGTAATTCTTCCCATTGCTGCTTGCACACCTCATCAGTGAGCATGATGTTTAACCATCAGACTATTTAAGTCAAGTCAGTCTCCCCCACTTTCTGTCTGTCTGTCTCTTCCAAATTACTCTCTTCCACTCTCTCACTACTTGCATCACCCCATAGACCGTCCTCCTGTGTGTGTGTGTGTGTGTGTGTGTGTGTATCCTCCCCTTTCTCCTCCTCGTCCTTGACATGGGCAGAAAGCCTGGTTAAATAGAATTTTTGTTCTTCTCTCTCTCTCTCTCTCTCTCTCTCTCTCTCTCTCTCTCTCTGTGTCCTCCTCTTCCTCTTTAACATGGGCAGAAGGCCTTGTTGACTAAAATATTTGTCCCCCCCCCCCTCTCTCTCTCTCTTTTGTTACCTGTTTTTTCCCTCCTTGCAAGGAAAGTTCTATTCCTTCAAACACAAACAAATCACAAGCCTAATTGATTTGGGTTAAAAACAGTTTTATTTTTGGCAAAGTCATAATGCAAGTGCCTCCAGCAGGCACGACAATAAGAAACAGTCAGCATATCAATAACATGAGCGGGGTGGGATGGGTGGGAACACTGATGACTTGTACACGGCGAGTACACTGGGCAAACGGAGAGTAAATAAAATTTTAAAAAATCCACGGGGTTTTTGTCGGTGTTCAATGTTTCATTCCCCCCCCCCCCTCCCTTCCAGGGAGTGACCACAGTCTTTACTTTTTTTTTCTCTTTTTTCTGTCCCTAATGGGTGGATCTGCAGGAAGAAGCACTTATTCTATCAAAAAACAAAAAAAACCCAAAAAAACCCAACCTTTATTTCGATATATCTAAGCTAGACTAATCCTGCTCGCGAAGCGTTCTCCGGGGGGTAAACCCCGACCAGCACAGCCCTACCCCCACCCCCCACACCCAGCCCATCATTTACTGCTACTTTGGTCCATGATCCCTGCGCTAAGAATTTAGAATATTACCGATCCCTTCCTCTTTACTTGAATGGTTTCAACAAGAAAAAAACACAAAAAAACACAAAACACAGAAGGGCTGCGGGAAAGTCAGTGGTTTGTATCTGGCAGCCACTGTGACAGCCTTGACACTAAGGTGCTGGTAGTCTTGGCCTCTACGGCTGTCAGGGGCAGGGCATTCCAGTATACTCAATACATAAAAAGCTTGGATTTTTTTAATAGTGTATCACAAGTGAGACTTGAAGGCCCTGCCTTTCTTGTTTTTGTTTTGTTTTTAACAAAATTGAAATGCAAAGAAACACGTGTGTGTGAAGTTTTCTGTGTTCTCTTAGATTCCAGAAACAATGGTAAAATAATGTGTAGACGGTGCATATTCTGCAGTTTTACTGCAAAGTTGTTTTTTTTATTGTTGTTGTTTTTATTACCTGTTTTGTTTGACGAAATTGGAAATACTATTGACCCGTGATCGTGGAATCACAGATGATGGGATGTTGAAAAAAGCTATCAATAAGAGATGTTCAGTTCAAATTTAACACCTGTAGCTTTCAACAACTTTTTAAACTCAGAATTAATATATATATATATATATATATATATATATATATATATATATATATATATATATATATATGTAAAACATGTATGGTCCTTTGTTGGAATTAATAGTCCTTGTGTGCAGTTGAGTGTTTGTGTGTATGTTCAATGCATGTTTGTGTACGTGCATGTGGGTGGGTGGTATTGTGTTCATCATTAAAATATTTTTAGACTAGTATTTTGTTTCTGATTATTACTTAAGGGATTACAATTTACAAGCGATCCCATTCGATCGAAAAAGCTGTCCATGACAAAGCACAAAAGGCAACGATAGGAAAACGAGTGAGTCAAAGAGAGAGAGAATTTGATAGGAAAATCAGAGGACTTTTACTCCCTGTTACTGCAGCAAAAGTGCCTGTTTGGCATCAGTAATTTGGGTAGGGATGTCGGAATTGACAAAGAAGTGAAGGCTGTAGTGACGTCCATTGAAGAGAAGGGCAAAGTGTGGTACAGCTGCTCTGTGGCTGGTCAGAGCTTTTACCCGGCACTGAAACAGCTGACACTCGTGCAGAATGACTTGCCACAAGTGGACTTTCTTTCCAGTTACAGTGGTCTTCGTCATCTACACATAGACGTAAATCCTATTGACAGAAACGTTGAATACTCTGCAGTAAATCACTTTATTGCAAAGTGTTTTGAGCTTTTCAAATGTTTGACAAAATTGGAAAAACTAACGTTCATCTGTGATACTGGAATCACAGATGATGATGTTGAAAACTCCATCCAGGATTACTTCACCACAGGACAAAAGCTTAAAGAGATTCGTCTGGAACTCTGGGTCAGCGCTGACATTGTCAAAACTATCTTTGACCATTGTCATCAGCTGCAGGACTTAGAGGTGTCCCGATCTGATTTGACATCAGCGGTTTTTAATACTGAGCTTTTTATCAGGCCCAAATCAGTTGATGTCTTCTGTTGGACTTGGAACCTACCAAGCACTGAATGTGTCCTTCGTTCTCACGTTTTAAGTTGCTTTTCCAAACCTGAGAATTCTGAAATTATGTGTTAGCTTGTCTGACTTCGTAGTTAGTAGCACAAACAGAACAACAGACAAGGGATTGGGACACCCACTTTCAGTTTGGACATGTTTGAAGGAACTCGATCTGGACCTGGTTTCCAGTTCTTCTAACAACATTGAATCTGAAAAGAAACACCTGTGTTGTGAAGTTTTCCACATCCTCACAAATTCCACAAACAATAGAAATCTTCTGAAACTTTCTCTTAAGAACTTCAGCTTCGGAAAGGAAGAAAGCCATTTCTCGAAAATGTGTCAGAACCAGCCCAGTATAGAAACTGTCTGACTGGAAAATTGTGACGTTCAGCGCAGTGACATTGTGGCACTAGCAGAGAACTGCCCACTGCTGAAAACAGTTGACCTTATCAACTGCCAAGAGGTGGGTTCACATGAAGTTTTGATTACGGTGAAAAACCTTCACAGACTGGAACACTGCTGTGAAGGTTTTCCTCAGTTCAGAACCTCCATCCAGTTTTGCAAAAGGGAAGTAAGGAAGAAGATCCAGCAGATTCAAGTGGTTGTCTGCCCTGGACAAACAGAGAGTATGGGTTACTCACCCTGAAGCTGTGCTTGGGTGAAGACACAACTGCTGCTGGAATATCAGTACTGGTGTCCCTTTGCCCCAACCCTCACTCTCTGGTTTTGACTGGAAACTTCACAGTAGATAGTGACAGAGTCAGAATGATCTTGAAGTGTGAATTGATAATGTACACATAATATGCAAATGATGTATGATGTTATTTTGAATAGATTGATTATCATTTTTCCAATTAAGCAGTGTGTGTGTGTGTGGTATTGTAATCATTATTAAAATATTTAGAATATCATTTTGTTTCTGATTATTCCTTAAGGAATTACATTTTATAAACGATCCCATTCGATCTATAAAGCTGTTCATGACAAAATACAAAAGGCAGCGATACAAAAACGAGTGAGGCAAAGAGGTAGAGAGAGAAATATCAAAACAAAAAATAAGTACTGTTACTCTTGGTAATAAAAAGGTACGTAATTCTTCCCATTGCTGCTTGCACACCTCATCAGCGAGCATGAAGTTTAACCATTGGACTGTTTAAGTCAAGTCAGTCTCCCCCACTTTCTGTCTGTTTGTCTCTTCCAAATTACTCTCTTCCACTCTCTCACTACTTGCATCACCCCATAGACCGTCCTCCTGTGTGTGTGTGTGTGTGTGTGTGTGTGTGTGTGTGTGTGTGTGTGTGTGTGTGTGTGTGTGTGTCCTCCTCCTCCTTCAGGTAGGCAGAAGGCCTGGTTCTTGTTCTCTCTCTCTCTCTCCACACACACACACACACACACACACACACACACACACACACACACATATATATATATATATATATGTGTGTGTGTGTGTGTGTGTGTGTGTGTGTGTGTGTGTGTGTGTGTGTGTGTGTGTGTGCATTTATATAATTTTTAATGTGTATGTGTAACAAATATAGGTGTTGGTTTTCAACTTTGTTATATATATATATATATATATATATGTACGTGCGTGCGTGTGTGCATGTCTGTATCCTCCCCTTTCTCCTCCTCGTCCTTAACATGGGCAGAAAGCCTGGTTCAATAGAATATTTGTTCTTCTCTCTCTCTCTCTCTCTGTGTGTGTGTGTGTGTGTGTGTGTGTGTGTGTGTGTGTGTGTGTGTGTGTGTGAAAAGACTGTCTTTATTGAATAATACTTCCATGAAATTGTTTCTGAAAATGTTTGATTTTCAAGTGCAGCCAATTGTGCAATATGGTTCAGAGTTGTGGGGTTTAAACAACGCTGCGTTTCATTGTGAATCTGTGCATCTATTTGCTTTGAAGAAGTTTTTGGGTCTTGATATGCGCAGATGGGAGATTGGAAAAATCTCCACTCTCTACATACCAGGTGCCGTTACCGAGATTCGAACCTGGGACCCTCAGATTGAAAATCCAACACTTTAACCACTAGGTTACTGCGCTCGTTGAATGGCATTCGAAAATCAGCAGGCACTGTTCATTTAAATATACACTTGGGGCTGAAAAATATTTATTCACGACCAATAAATTGAGACACTCCTGCTCGATTCAAACCTGGACTTGGAGCGTTCGGATTGAAGAACCACAGCATGTGGTGTTTGACCGGGTCTGAAGCAAACAGTGATTGTCTTTTGTGCGGCTTCAAGAAAGATGACGAAATTTGTTCCATTGCCCAATGCACACACACACACACACACACACACACATCAGTAACAGATATGCATTCACTGAAGAATAAAGCCCCGTTACTTATGTGACTCGAATGAAACATGTGCTCAAAAGCGAGAAACGAATAATACCTTTTATCCCAAATTTTTACTGTAGTACTCAATTGTAGACCGAAAGCACTGGAAAATGTGCAGACAGTATAAAGAAAAAAGCGAAATGTGCATATCCATGGAATATGCTAATGAATAAATGGATGCATTAATCGATATAAAAACAAAAATTGTTGAATATAGAAGTAAATGATTTATGACTATGGATGGTCCTTTTGTGTGTTTGTTTTTTGTTGTTGTTTTTCTTTCCTTTTTATTGGATTGGTGTATTTTATTGTTGGTAATCCCTCTTGCTAAAAGGATTGGTATATTTCGTTGTTGGTAATCACTCTTTCCAAAAGGGTTGAAGTTGCTTTTGAGGATAAATTGTCATGTCATGTTTCTATCTCTCTCTAGTAAATTATTTCTTATCTTAAAAAACAACAACTCAGGGTCAGGTTGTAAAAACAAAATTAAACGTGTTGTACTCATTCACTCTATCCCTGTCTCTCTCTCCCTGTGTGTGTGTGTGGTGTATCGTCTATTTTGCTATGATGATTCAGATACAGGACAGACATGATGGGAATAGCTGAGGAAAAAAACAGATGTTTATTTTGTGGTTAAATCTTATAACGCAGATTTACAGGCTTTGGTTTTAACTGACGTTTTAGGAATAACTTCAACTTTCTGTTCGATGTACAACAGAACTAACCCGTTTCAATTTTTTTGTTTGTTTTACATTGCAGACGTAGAAACCCAAGTCCACTGTTTGAAATGGCTGGCCACAGTTTGAGCCTGCTGGATCTTCCAGAGGAGATCCTTATCAGGATCTTTTCCTTTTTAATGATCTCTGATCTCACTGTTGGGGTCAGAGGTACATTTAAATACTTTTATAAACTTTCATGTATTCCCAGCCTCTCAAAATGTGTCACAATAGACCACAACCACAATGAAGAAGTGCCTGAATATTTGATAGGAAATTCAGAGGACTTTTACTCCAGCAAAAGTGCCTGTTTGGTATCAGTAATTTGGGTAAGGACGTCGGAATTGACAAAGAAGTGAAGGCTGTAGCGCAACCTTCACTTTCTGGTTTTGACTGGAAACTTCACAGTGGAAAATGACGGAGTCAGAATGATCTTGAGGTGTGAATTGATTATATACACAAAATATGCAAATGATGTATGGTGGTGTTTTCAATAGATTATCATTTTTTACAATTAAGCAGTGTGTGTGTGTGTGGTATTGTAATCATTATTAGAATATTTAGAATATCATTTTGTTTCTGATTATTCCTTTAGGAATTACATTTTATAAACGATTCCATTCGATCTATAAAGCTGTTCATGACAAAATACAAAAGGCAGCGATACAAAAACGAGTGAGGCAAAGAGGTAGAGAGAGAAATATCAAAACAAAAAATAAGTACTGTTACTCTTGGTAATAAAAAGGTACGTAATTCTTCCCATTGCTGCTTGCACACCTCATCAGCGAGCATGATGTTTAACCATCGGACTGTTTAAGTCAGGTCAGTCTACCCCACTTTCTGTCTGTCCGTCTCTTCCAAATTACTCTCTTCCACTCTCTCACTACTTGCATCACCCCATAGACTGTCCTCCTGTGTATGTGTGTGTGTGTGTGTGTGTGTGTATCCTCTCCTTTCTCCTCCTTGACATGGGCAGAAAGCCTGGTTAAATAGAATTTTTGTTCTTCTCTCTCTCTCTCTCTCTCTCTCTCTCTCTGTGTCCTCCTCTTCCTCTTTAACATGGGCAGAAGGCCTTGACTAAAATATTTGTCCCCCCCCCTCTCTCTCTCTCTTTTGTTACCTGTTTTTTCCCTCCTTGCAAGGAAAGTTCTATTCCTTCAAACACAAACAAATCACAAGCCTCATTGATTTGGGTTAAAAACAGTTTTATTTTTGGCAAAGTCATAATGCAAGTGACTCCAGCAGGCACGACAATAAGAAACAGTCAGCATATCAATAACATGAGCGGGGTGGGATGGGTGGGAACACTGATGACGTGTACACGGCGAGTACACTGGGCAAACGGAGAGTAAATAAAATTTTAAAAACTCCACGGGGTTTTTGTCGGTGTTCGATGTTTCATTCCCCCCCCCCCTCCCTTCCATGGAGAGACCACAATCTTTTTTCTCCTTTTTTTTCTTGTGTCCCTAATGGGTGGATCTGCAGGAAGAAGCATTTATTCTATTAAAAAAAAACAAAAACAAAAAAAAACAAAAAACCCACACCTTTATTTCGATATATCTAAGCTAGACTAATCCGGCTCGCGAAGCGTTCTCCGGGGGGTAAACCCCGACCAGCAGAGCCCCACCCCCACCCCCACCCCCAGCCCATCGTTTACGGCTACTTTGGTCCATGATCCCTGCGCTAAGAATTTAGAATATTACCGATCCCTTCCTCTTTACTTGAATGGTTTCAACAAGAAAAAAAAAACACAAAAAAACAAAAAACACAGAAGGGTTGCTGGAAAATCAGTGGTTTGTATCTGGCAGCCACTGTGACAGCCTTGACACTAAGGTGCTGGTAGTCTTGGCCTCTACGGCTGTCAGGGGCAGGGCGTTCCAGTATACTCAATACATAAAAAGCTTGGATTTTTTTAAATAGTGTATCACAAGTGAGACTTGAAGGCCCTGCCTTTCTTGTTTTTGTTTTGTTTTTAACAAAATTGAAAATGCAAAGAAACACGTGTGTGTGAAGTTTTCTGTGTTCTCTTAGATTCCAGAAACAATGGTAAAATAATGTGTAGACGGTGCATATTCTGCAGTTTTACTGCAAAGTTGGTTTTTTATTGTTGTTTTCTTTCTTACCTGTTTTGTTTGACGAAATTGGAAATACTATTGACCCGTGATCGTGGAATCACAGATGATGGGATGTTGAAAAAAGCTATCAATAAGAGATGTTCAGTTCAAATTTAACACCTGTAGCTTTCAACAACTTTTTAAACTCAGAATTAATATATATATATATATATATATATATATATATATATATATATATATATATATATACGTAAAACATGTATGGTCCTTTGTTGGAATTAATAGTCCTTGTGTGCAGTTGAGTGTTTGTGTGTATGTTCAATGCATGTTTGTGTACGTGCATGTGGGTGGGTGGTATTGTGTTCATTATTAAAATATTTTTAGACTAGTATTTTGTTTCTGATTATTACTTAAGGGATTACAATTTACAAGCGATCCCATTCGATCGAAAAAGCTGTCCATGACAAAGCACAAAAGGCAACGATAGGAAAACGAGTGAGTCAAAGAGAGAGAGAGAGAGAATTTGATAGGAAAATCAGAGGACTTTTACTCCCTTTTACTGCAGCAAAAGTGCCTGTTTGGCATCAGTAATTTGGGTAGGGATGTCGGAATTGACAAAGAAGTGAAGGCTGTAGTGACGTCCATTGAAGAGAAGGGCAAAGTGTGGTACAGCTGCTCTGTGGCTGGTCAGAGCTTTTACCCGGCACTGAAACAGCTGACACTCGTGCAGAATGACTTGCCACAAGTGGACTTTCTTTCCAGTTACAGTGGTCTTCATCATCTACACATAGACGTAAATCCTATTGACAGAAACGTTGAATACTCTGCAGTAAATCACTTTATTGCAAAGTGTTTTCAGCTTTTCAAATGTTTGACAAAATTGGAAAAACTAACGTTCATCTGTGATACTGGAATCACAGATGATGATGTTGAAAACTCCATCCAGGATTACTTCACCACAGGACAAAACCTTTAAGAGATTCGTCTGGAACTCTGGGTCAGCGCTGACATTGTCAAAACTATCTTTGACCATTGTCATCAGCTGCAGGACTTAGAGGTGTCCCGATCTGATTTGACATCAGCGGTTTTTAATACTGAGCTTTTTATGAGGCCCAAATCAGTTGATGTCTTCTGTTGGACTTGGAACCTACCAAGCACTGAATGTGTCCTTCGTTCTCACGTTTTAAGTTGCTTTTCCAAACCTGAGAATTCTAAAATTATGTGTTAGCTTGTCTGACTTCGTAGTTAGTAGCACAAACAGAACAACAGACAAGGGATTGGGACACCCACTTTCGGTTTGGATATGTTTGAAGGAACTCGATCTGGACCTGGTTTCCAGTTTTTCTAACAACATTGAATCTGCAAAGAAACACCTGTGCTGTGAAGTTTTCCACGTCCTCACAAATTCCACAAACAATAGCAATCTTCTGAAACTTTGTCTTAAGAACTTCAGCTTCGGAAAGGAAGAAAGCCATTTCTCCAAAATGTGTCAGAACCAGCCCAGTATAGAAACTGTCTGACTGGAAAATTGTGACGTTCAGCACAGTGACATTGTGGCACTTGCAGAGAACTCCCCACTGCTGAAAACAGTTGACCTTGTCAACTGCCAAGAGGTGGGTTCACATGAAGTTTCGATTCTGGTGAAAAACCTTCACAGATTGGAACACTTCTGTGAAGGTTTTTCCTCAGTTCAGGACCTCCTCCCAGTTTTGCAAAAGGGAAGTAAGGAAGAAGATCCAGCAGATTCAAGCGGTTGTCTGCCCTGGTCAAACAGAGTGTGGGTTGCACACCCTGAAGCTGTGCTTGGGTGAAGACACAACTGCTGCTGGAATGTCAGCGCTGGTGTCCCTTTGCCCCAACCTTCACTCTCTGGTTTTGACTGGAAACTTCACAGTGGATAGTGACAGAGTCAGAATGATCTTGAAGTGTGAATTGATAATGTACACATAATATGCAAATGATGTATGATGTTATTTTGAATAGATTGATTATCATTTTTCCAATTAAGCAGTGTGTGTGTGTGTGGTATTGTAATCATTATTAAAATATTTAGAATATCATTTTGTTTCTGATTATTCCTTAAGGAATTACATTTTATAAACGATCCCATTCGATCTATAAAGCTGTTCATGACAAAATACAAAAGGCAGCGATACAAAAACGAGTGAGGCAAAGAGGTAGAGAGAGAAATATCAAAACAAAAAATAAGTACTGTTACTCTTGGTAATAAAAAGGTACGTAATTCTTCCCATTGCTGCTTGCACACCTCATCAGCGAGCATGAAGTTTAACCATCGGACTATTTAAGTCAAGTCAGTCTCCCCCACTTTCTGTCTGTCTGTCTCTTCCAAATTACTCTCTTCCACTCTCTCACTACTTGCATCACCCCATAGACCGTCCTCCTGTGTGTGTGTGTGTGTGTGTGTGTCCTCCTCCTCCTTCAGGTAGGCAGAAGGCCTGGTTCTTGTTCTCTCTCTCTCTCTCTCCACACACACACACACACACACACATATATATGTGTGTGTGTGTGTGTGTGTGTGTGTGTGTGTGTGTGTGTGTGTGTGTGTGTGTATTTATATAATTTTTAATGTGTATGTGTAACAAATATAGGTGTTGGTTTTCAACTTTGTTATATATATATATATATATATATATATATATGTACGTGCGTGCGTGCGTGTGTGCGTGTGTGTATCCTCCCCTTTCTCCTCGTCCTTAACATGGGCAGAAAGCCTGGTTCAATAGAATATTTGTTCTTCTCTCTCTCTCTCTCTCTCTCTCTCTCTCTCTGTGTGTGTGTGTGTGTGTGTGTGTGTGTGTGTGTGTGTGTGTGTGAAAAGACTGTCTTTATTGAATAATACTTCCTTGAAATTGTTTCTGAAAATGTTTGATTTTCAAGTGCAGCCAATTGTGCAATATGGTTCAGAGTTGTGGGGTTTAAACAACGCTGCGTTTCATTGTGAATCTGTGCATCTATTTGCTTTGAAGAAGTTTTTGGGTCTTGATATGCGCAGATGGGAGATTGGAAAAATCTCCACTCTCTACATACCAGGTGCCGTTACCGAGATTCGAACCTGGGACCCTCAGATTGAAAATCCAACACTTTAACCACTAGGTTACTGCGCTCGTTGAATGGCATTCGAAAATCAGCAGGCACTGTTCATTTAAATATACACTTGGGGCTGAAAAATATTTATTCACGACCAATAAATTGAGACACTCCTGCTCGATTCAAACCTGGACTTGGAGCGTTCGGATTGAAGAACCATAGCATGTGGTGTTTGACCGGGTCTGAAGCAAACAGTGATTGCCTTTTGTTCGGCTTCAGGAAAGATGACGAAATTTGTTCCATTGCCCAATGCACACACACACACACACACACACACACACATCAGTAACAGATATGCATTCACTGAAGAATAAAGCCCCGTTACTTATGTGACTCGAATGAAACATGTGCTCAAAAGCGAGAAACGAATAATACCTTTTATCCCAAATTTTTACTGTAGTACTCAATTGTAGACCGAAAGCACTGGAAAATGTGCAGACAGTATAAAGAAAAAAGCGAAATGTGCATATCCATGGAATACGCTAATGAATAAATGGATGCATTAATCGATATAAAAACAAAAATTGTTGAATATAGAAGTAAATGATTTATGACTATGGATGGTCCTTTTGTGTGTTTGTTTTTTGTTGTTGTTTTTCTTTCCTTTTTATTGGATTGGTGTATTTTATTGTTGGTAATCCCTCTTGCTAAAAGGATTGGTATGTTTCGTTGTTGGTAATCACTCTTTCCAAAAGGGTTGAAGTTGCTTTTGAGGATAAATTGTCATGTCATGTTTCTATCTCTCTCTAGTAAATTATTTCTTATCTTAAAAAACAACAACTCAGGGTCAGGTTGTAAAAACAAAATTAAACGTGTTGTACTCATTCACTCTATCCCTGTCTCTGTCTCCCTGTGTGTGTGTGATTGTGATGATGCTGTGTGTGTGTGTGTTGTATCGCCTATTTTGCTATGATGATTCAGATACAGGACAGACATGATGGGATTAGTTGAGGAAAAAAAGCAGATGTTTTATTTTGTGGTTAAATCTTATAACGCAGATTTACAGGCTTTGGTTTTAACTGACGTTTTAGGAATAACTTCAACTTTCTGTTCGATGTACAACAGAACTAACCCGTTTCAATTTTGTTTGTTTGTTTGTTTTACAGTGCAGACGTAGAAACCCAAGTCCACTTTTTGAAATGGCTGGCCACACTTTGAGCCTGCTGGATTTTCCAGAGGAGATCCTTATCAGGATCTTTTCTTTTTTAATGATCTCTGATCTCATTGTTGGGGTCAGAGGTACATTTAAATATTTTTTATAAACTTTCATGTATTCCCAGCCTCTCGAAATGTGTCACAATAGACCACAATCACAATGAAGAAGTGCCTGAATATTTGATAGGAAAATCAGAGGACTTTTACTCCCTTTAACAGCAAAAGTGCCTGTTTGGTATCAGTAATTTGGGTAGGAATGTCAGAATTGACAAAGAAGTGAAGGCTGTAGTGCAACCTTCACTCTCAGGTTTTGACTGGAAACTGCACAGTGGATAATGACAGAGTCAGAATGATCTTGACGTGTGAATTGATTATATACACCAAATATGCAAATGATGTATGGTGGTGTTTTGAATAGATTGATTATCATTTTTTGCAATTAAGCAGTGTGTGTGTGTGGTATTGTAATCATTATTAAAATATTTAGAATATCATTTTGTTTCTCATTATTCCTTAAGGAATTACATTTTATAAACGATCCCATTCGATCTATAAAGCTGTTCATGACAAAATACAAAAGGCAGCGATACAAAAACAAGTGAGGCAAAGAGGTAGAGAGAGAAATATCAAAACAAAAAATAAGTACTGTTACTCTTGGTAATAAGAAGGTACGTAATTCTTCCCATTGCTGCTTGCACACCTCATCAGCGAGCATGAAGTTTAACCATCGGACTATTTAAATCAAGTCCATCTCCGCCACTTTCTGTCTGACTGTCTCTTCCAAATTACTCTCTTCCACTCTCTCACTACTTGCATCACCCCATAGACCGTCCTCCTGTGTGTGTGCGTGTGTGTGTGTGTGTGTGTGTGTGTGTGTGTGCGCGCGCGCGCGCGTGTGTGTGTGTGTGTGTGTATCCTCCCCTTTCTCCTCCTCGTCCTTGACATGGGCAGAAAGCCTGGTTCAATAGAATATTTGTTCTTCTCTCTCTCTCTCTCTCTCTCTCTCTCTCTCTCTCTCTCTGTGTGTGTGTGTGTGTGTGTGTGTGTGTGTGTGTGTGTGTGTGTGTGTGTGTGTGTGAAAAGACTGTCTTTCTTGAATAATACTTCCATGAAATTGTTTCTGAAAATGTTTGATTTTCAAGTGCAGCCAATTGTGCAATATGGTTCAGAGTTGTGGGGTTTAAACAACGCTGCGTTTCATTGTGAATCTGTGCATCTATTTGCTTTGAAGAAGTTTTTGGGTCTTGATATGCGCAGATGGGAGATCGGAAAAATCTCCACTCTCTACATACCAGGTGCCGTTACCGAGATTCGAACCTGGGACCCTCAGATTGAAAATCCAACACTTTAACCACTAGGTTATTGCGCTCGTTGAATGGCATTCGAAAATCAGCAGGCACTGTTCATTTAAAGATACACTTGGCGCTGAAAAATATTTATTCACGACCAATAAATTGAGACACTCCTGCTCGATTCAAACCTGGACTTGGAGCGTTCGGATTGAAGAACCATAGCATGTGGTGTTTGACCGGGTCTGAAGCAAACAGTGATTGCCTTTTGTGCGGCTTCAAGAAAGATGACGAAATTTGTTCCATTGCCCAATGCACACACACACACGTCAGTAACAGATATGCATTCACTGAAGAAAAAAGCCCCGTTACTTATGTGACTCGAATGAAACATGTGCTCAAAAGCGAGAAACGAATAATACCTTTTATCCCAAATTTTTACTGTAGTACTCAATTGTAGACCGAAAGCACTGGAAAATGTGCAGACAGTATAAAGAAAAAAGCATAATGTGCATATCCATGGAATATGCTAATGAATAAATGGATGCATTAATCGATATAAAAACAGAAATTGTTGAATATAGAAGTAATTGATTTATGACTATGGATGGTCCTTTTGTGTGTTTGTTTTTTGTTGTTGTTTTTCTTTCCTTTTTATTGGATTGGTGTATTTTATTGTTGGTAATCCCTCTTGCTAAAAGGATTGGTATGTTTCGTTGTTGGTAATCACTCTTTCCAAAAGGGTTGAAGTTGCTTTTGAGGATAAATTGTCATGTCATGTTTGTATCTCTCTCTAGTAAATTATTTCTTATCTTAAAAAACAACAACTCAGGGTCAGGTTGTAAAAACAAAATTAAACGTGTTGTACTCATTCACTCTATCCCTGTCTCGGCCTCCCTCTCTCTCTGTCTCTTTCTTTCTCTCCCTGTGTGTGTGTGATTGTGATGATGCTGTGTGTGTGTGTGTGGGGGTGGGGTATCGTCTATTTTGCTATGATGATTCAGATACAGGAGAGACATGATGGGAATAGGTGAGGAAAAAAACAGATGTTTATTTTGTGGTTAAATCTTATAACGCAGATTTACAGGCTTTGGTTTGAACTGACGTTTTAGGAATAACTTCAACTTTCTGTTCGATGTACAACAGAACTAACCCGTTTCAATTTTTTTGTTTGTTTTACCTTGCAGACGTAGAAACCCAAGTCCACTGTTTGAAATGGCTGGCCACAGTTTGAGCCTGCTGGATTTTCCAGAGGAGATCCTTATCAGGATCTTTTCCTTTTTAATGATCTCTGATCTCATTGTTGGGGTCAGAGGTACATGTAAGTATTTTTATAAACTTTCATGTATTCCCAGCCTCTGGAAATGTGTCACAATAGACCACAATCACAATGAAGTACCTGAATCTTTGAGAGGAAAATCAGAGGACTTTTACTCCCTTTTACTGCAGCAAAAGTGCCTGTTTGGCATCAGTAATTTGGGTAGGGATGTCGGAATTGACAAAGAAGTGAAAGCTGTAGTGACGTCCATTGAAGAGAAGGGCAAAGTGTGGTACAGCTGCTCTGTGGCTGGTCAGAGTGTGGGTTGCGCACCCTGAAGCTGTGTTTGGGGTGAGGACACAACTGCTGCTGGAATGTCAGTGCTGGTGTCCCTTTGCCCCAACCTTCACTCTCTGGTTTTGACTGGAAACTTCACAGTGGATAGTGACAGAGTCAGAATGATCTTCAGGTGTGAATTGATAATGTACACATAATATGCAAATGATGTATGGTGGTTTTCTTGAATAGATTATCATTTTTACAATTAAGCAGTGTGTGTGTTTGTGTGGTATTGTAATCATTATTAAAATATTTAGAATATCATTTTGTTTCTGATTATTCCTTAAGGAATTACATTTTATAAACGATCCCATTCGATCTATAAAGCTGTTCATGACAAAATACAAAAGGCAGCGATACAAAAACGAGTGAGGCAAAGAGGTAGAGAGAGAAATATCAAAACAAAAAATAAGTACTGTTACTCTTGGTAATAAAAAGGTACGCAATTCTTCCCATTGCTGCTTGCACACCTCATCAGCGAGCATGAAGTTTAACCATCGGACTATTTAAGTCAAGTCAGTCTCCCCCACTTTCTGTCTGTCTGTCTCTTCCAAATTACTCTCTTCCACTCTCTCACTACTTGCATCACCCCATAGACCGTCCTCCTGTGTGTGTGCGTGTGTGTGTGTGTGTGTGTGTGTGTGCGCATGCGCGCGCGTGTGTGTGTGTGTGTGTGTATCCTCCCCTTTCTCCTCCTCGTCCTTGACATGGGCAGAAAGCCTGGTTCAATAGAATATTTGTTCTTCTCTCTCTCTCTCTCTCTCTCTCTCTCTCTCTCTGTGTGTGTGTGTGTGTGTGTGTGTGTGTGTGTGTGTGTGTGTGTGTGTGTGTGTGTGTGTGTGTGTGTGTGTGTGTGTGTGTGTGTGTGTGTGTGTGTGAAAAGACTGTCTTTCTTGAATAATACTTCCATGAAATTGTTTCTGAAAATGTTTGATTTTCAAGTGCAGCCAATTGTGCAATATGGTTCAGAGTTGTGGGGTTTAAACAACGCTGGGTTTCATTGTGAATCTGTGCATCTATTTGCTTTGAAGAAGTTTTTGGGTCTTGATATGCGCAGATGGGAGATCGGAAAAATCTCCACTCTCTACATACCAGGTGCCGTTACCGAGATTCGAACCTGGGACCCTCAGATTGAAAATCCAACACTTTAACCACTAGGTTATTGCGCTCGTTGAATGGCATTCGAAAATCAGCAGGCACTGTTCGTTTAAAGATACACATGGGGCTGAAAAATATTTATTCATGACCAATAAATTGAGACACTCCTGCTCGATTCAAACCTGGACTTGGAGCGTTCGGACTGAAGAACCACAGCATGTGGTGTTTGACCGGGTCTGAAGCAAACAGTGATTGCCTTTTGTGCGGCTTCAAGAAAGATGACGAAATTTGTTCCATTGCCCAATGCACACACACACACACACACACACACACACACATCAGTAACAGATATGCATTCACTGAAGAATAAAGCCCCGTTACTTATGTGACTCGAATGAAACATGTGCTCAAAAGCGAGAAACGAATAATACCTTTTATCCCAAATTTTTACTGTAGTACTCAATTGTAGACCGAAAGCACTGGAAAATGTGCAGACAGTATAAAGAAAAAAGCGAAATGTGCATATCCATGGAATATGCTAATGAATAAATGGATGCATTAATCGATATAAAAACAAAAATTGTTGAATATAGAAGTAAATGATTTATGACTATGGATGGTCCTTTTGTGTGTTTGTTTTTTGTTGTTGTTTTTCTTTCCTTTTTATTGGATGGGTGTATTTTATTGTTGGTAATCCCTCTTGCTAAAAGGATTGGTATGTTTCGTTGTTGGTAATCCCTCTTTCCAAAGGGGTTGCAGTTGCTTTTGAGGATAAATTGTCATGTCATGTTTGTATCTCTCTCTAGTAAATTATTTCTTATCTTAAAAAACAACAACTCAGGGTCAGGTTGTAAAAACAAAATTAAACGTGTTGTACTCATTCACTCTGTCCCTGTCTCTCTCTCCCTGTGTGTGTGTGTGTTGTTGTATCGCCTATTTTGCTATGATGATTCAGATACAGGACAGACATGATGGGAATAGGTGAGGAAAAAAACAGATGTTTATTTTGTGTTTAATTCTTATAACGCAGATTTACAGGCTTTGGTTTTAACTGACGTTTTAGGAATAACTTCAACTTTCTGTTCGATGTACAACAGAACTAACCCGTTTCAATTTTTTTGTTTGTTTTACCTTGCAGACGTAGAAACCCAAGTCCACTGTTTGAAATGGCTGGCCACAGTTTGAGCCTGCTGGATCTTCCAGAGGAGATCCTTATCAGGATCTTTTCCTTTTTAATGATCTCTGATCTCATTGTTGGGGTCAGAGGTACATGTAAATATTTTTATAAACTTTCATGTATTCCCAGTCTCTCGAAATGTGTCACAATAGACCACAATCAAGAAATGCCTGAATATTTGATAGGAAAATCAGAGGACTTTTACTGCAGCAAAAGTGCCTGTTTGGCATCAGTAATTTGGGTAGGGATGTCGGAATTGACAAAGAAGTGAAGGCTGTAGTGCAACCTTCACTCTCTGGTTTTGACTGGAAACTTCACACTGGATAATGACAGAGTCAGAATGATCTTGACGTGTGAATTGATTATATACACAAAATATGCAAATGATTTATGGTGGTGTTTTGAATAGATTGATTATCATTTTTTGCAATTAAGCAGTGTGTGTGTGTGTGTGTGTGTGTGTGGTATTGTAATCATTATTAAAATATTTAGAATATCATTTTGTTTCTGATTATTCCTTAAGGAATTACATTTATAAACGATCCCATTCGATCTATAAAGCTGTTCATGACAAAATACAAAAGGCAGCGATACAAAAACGAGTGAGGCAAAGAGGTAGAGAGAGAAATATCAAAACAAAAAACAAGTACTGTTACTCTTGGTAATAAAAAGGTACGTAATTCTTCCCATTGCTGCTTGCACACCTCATCAGCGAGCATGAAGTTTAACCATCGGACTATTTAAGTCAAGTCAGTCTCCCCCACTTTCTGTCTGTCTGTCTCTTCCAAATTACTCTCTTCCACTCTCTCACTACTTGCATCACCCCATAGACCGTCCTCCTGTGTGTGTGTGTGTGTGTGTGTGTGTGTGTGTGTGTGTGTATCCTCCCCTTTCTCCTCCTCGTCCTTGACATGGGCAGAAAGCCTGGTTAAATAGAATTTTTGTTCTTCTCTCTCTCTCTCTCTCTCTGTCCTCCTCTTCCTCTTTAACATGGGCAGAAGGCCTTGTTGACTAAAATATTTGTCCCCCCCCCCCTCTCTCTCTCTCTTTTGTTACCTGTTTTTTCCCTCCTTGCAAGGAAAGTTCTATTCCTTCAAACACAAACAAATCACAAGCCTAATTGATTTGGGTTAAAAACAGTTTTATTTTTGGCAAAGTCATAATGCAAGTGACTCCAGCAGGCACGACAATAAGAAACAGTCAGCATATCAATAACATGAGCGGGGTGGGATGGGTGGGAACACTGATGACTTGTACACGGCGAGTACACTGGGCAAACGGAGAGTAAATAAAATTTTAAAAACTCCACGGGGTTTTTGTTGGTGTTCGATGTTTCATTCCCCCCTCCCTTCCATGGAGAGACCACAATCTTTTTTCTCCTTTTTTTCTTCTGTCCCTAATGGGTGGATCTGCAGGAAGAAGCATTTATTCTATAAAAAAACAAAAAACAAAAAACCCCACACCTTTATTTCGATATATCTAAGCTAGACTAATCCTGCTCGCGAAGCGTTCTCCGGGGGGTAAACCCCGACCAGCACAGCCCCACCCCCACCCCCACCCCCAGCCCATCGTTTACTGCTACTTTGGTCCATGATCCCTGCGCTAAGAATTTAGAATATTACCGATCCCTTCCTCTTTACTTGAATGGTTTCAACAAGAAAAAAACACACAGAAAAACAAAAAACACGGAAGGGTTGCTGGAAAATCAGTGGTTTGTATCTGGCAGCCACTGTGACAGCCTTGACACTAAGGTGCTGGTAGTCTTGGCCTGTACGGCTGTCAGGGGCAGGGCGTTCCAGTATACTCAATACATAAAAAGCTTGGATTTTTTTAAATAGTGTATCACAAGTGAGACTTGAAGGCCCTGCCTTTCTTGTTTTTGTTTTGTTTTTAACAAAATTGAAAATGCAAAGAAACATGTGTGTGTGAAGTTTTCTGTGTTCTCTTAGATTCCAGAAACAATGGTAAAATAATGTGTAGACGGTGCATATTCTGCAGTTTTACTGCAAAGTTGGTTTTTTATTGTTGTTTTTTTATTACCTGTTTTGTTTGACGAAATTGGAAATACTATTGACCCGTGATCGTGGGATCACAGATGATGGGATGTTGAAAAAAGCTATCAATAAGAGATGTTCAGTTCAAATTTAACACCTGTAGCTTTCAACAACTTTTTAAACTGAGAATTAATATATATATATATATATATATATGTAAAACATGTATGGTCCTTTGTTGGAATTAATAGTCCTTGTGTGCAGTTGAGTGTTTGTGTGTATGTTCAATGCATGTTTGTGTACGCGCATGTGGGTGGGTGGTATTGTCTTCATTATTAAAATATTTTTACACTATTATTTTGTTTCTGATTATTACTTAAGGAATTACATTTTACAAGCGACCCCATTCGATCGAAAAAGCTGTCCATGACAAAGCACAAAAGGCAACGATAGGAAAACGAGTGAGTCAAAGAGAGAGAGAGAGAGAGAATTTGATAGGAAAATCAGAGGACTTTTACTCCCTGTTACTGCAGCAAAAGTGCCTGTTTGGCATCAGTAATTTGGGTAGGGATGTCGGAATTGACAAAGAAGTGAAGGCTGTAGTGACGTCCATTAAAGAGAAGGGCAAAGTGTAGTACAGCTGCTCTGTGGCTGGTCAGAGCTTTTACCCGGCACTGAAACAGCTGACACTCGTGCAGAATGACTTGCCACAAGTGGACTTTCTTTCCAGTTACAGTGGTCTTCGTCATCTACACATAGACGTAAATCCTATTGACAGAAACGTTGAATACTCAGCAGTAAATCACTTTATTGCAAAGTGTTTTGAGCTTTTTAAATGTTTGACAAAATTGGAAAAACTAACATTCATCTGTGATACTGGAATCACAGATGATGATGTTGAAAACTCCATCCAGGATTACTTCACCACAGGACAAAACCTTAAAGAGATTCGTCTGGAACTCTGGGTCAGCGCTGACATTGTCAAAACTATCTTTGACCATTGTCATCAGCTGCAGGACTTAGAGGTGTCCCGATCTGATTTGACATCAGCGGTTTTTAATACTGAGCTTTTTATGAGGCCCAAATCAGTTGATGTCTTCTGTTGGACTTGGAACCTACCAAGCACTGAATGTGTCCTTCGTTCTCACGTTTTAAGTTGCTTTTCCAAACCTGAGAATTCTAAAATTATGTGTTAGCTTGTCTGACTTCGTAGTTAGTAGCACAAACAGAACAACAGACAAGGGATTGGGACACCCACTTTTGGTTTGGACATGTTTGAAGGAACTCGATCTGGACCTGGTTTCCAGTTCTTCTAACAACATTGAATCTGGAAAGAAACACCTGTGCTGTGAAGCTTTCCACGTCCTCACAAATTCCACAAACAATAGCAATCTTCTGAAACTTTATCTTAAGAACTTCAGCTTCGGAAAGGAAGAAAACCATTTCTCGAAAATGTGTCAGAACCAGCCCAGTATAGAAACTGTCCGACTGGAAAATTGTGATGTTCAGCACAGTGACATTGTGGCACTTGCAGAGAACTGCCCACTGCTGAAAACAGTTGACCTTGTCAACTGCCAAGAGGTGGGTTCACATGAAGTTTCGATTCTGGTGAAAAACCTTCACAGACTGGAACACTGCTGTGAAGGTTTTCCTCAGTTCAGGACCTCCTCCCAGTTTTGCAAAAGGGAAGTAAGAAAGAAGATCCAGCAGATTCAAGCGGTTGTCTGCCCTGGACAAACAGAGAGTGTGGGTTGCGCACCCTGAAGCTGTGCTTGGGTGAAGACACAACTGCTGCTGGAATGTCAGTACTGGTGTCCCTTTGCCCAAACCTTCACTCTCTGGTTTTGACTGGAAACTTCACAGTTGATAGTGACAGAGTCAGAATGATCTTGAAGTGTGAATTGATAACGTACACATAATATGGAAATGATGTATGATGTTATTTTGAAGAGATTGATTATCATTTTTCCAATTAAGCAGTGTGTGTGTGTGTGGTATTGTAATCATTATTAAAATATTTAGAATATCATTTTGTTTCTGATTATTCCTTAAGGAATTACATTTTATAAACGATCCCACTCGATCTATAAAGCTGTTCATGACAAAATACAAAAGACAGCGATACAAAAACGAGTGAGGCAAAGAGGTAGAGAGAGAAATATCAAAACAAAAAATAAGTACTGTTACTCTTGGTAATAAAAAGGTACGTAATTCTTCCCATTGCTGCTTGCACACCTCATCAGCGAGCATGAAGTTTAACCATCGGACTATTTAAGTCAAGTCAGTCTCCCCCACTTTCTGTCTGTCTGTCTCTTCCAAATTACTCTCTTCCACTCTCTCACTACTTGCATCACCCCATAGACCGTCCTCCTGTGTGTGTGTGTGTGTGTGTGTGTGTGTTGTGTGTGTGTGTGTCCTCCTCCTCCTTCAGGTAGGCAGAAGGCCTGGTTCTTGTTCTCTCTCTCCACACACACACACACACACACACACACACACACACACACACACATATATATATATATATATGTGTGTGTGTGTGTGTGTGTGTGTGTGTGTGTGTGCATTTATATAATTTTTAATGTGTATATGTAACAAATGTAGGTGTTGGTTTTCAACTTTGTTATATATATATATATATATATATATATATATATATATATATATATATATATATACGTGCGTGCGTGTGTGCGTGTGTGTATCCTCCCCTTTCTCCTCCTCGTCCTTAACATGGGCAGAAAGCCTGGTTCAATAGAATATTTGTTCTTCTCTCTCTCTCTCTCTCTCTCTCTCTGTGTGTGTGTGTGTGTGTGTGTGTGTGTGTGTGTGTGTGTGTGTGTGTGTGTGTGTGAAAAGATCTTTATTGAATAATACTTCCATGAAATTGTTTCTGAAAATGTTTGATTTTCAAGTGCAGCCAATTGTGCAATATGGTTCAGAGTTGTGGGGTTTAAACAACGCTGCGTTTCATTGTGAAACTGTGCATCTATTTGCTTTGAAGAAGTTTTTGGGTCTTGATATGCGCAGATGGGAGATCGGAAAAATCTCCACTCTCTACATACCAGGTGCCGTTACCGAGATTCGAACCTGGGACCCTCAGATTGAAAATCCAACACTTTAACCACTAGGTTATTGCGCTCGTCGAATGGCATTCGAAAATCAGCAGGCACTGTTCATTTAAAGATACACTTGGCGCTGAAAAATATTTATTCACGACCAATAAATTGAGACACTCCTGCTCGATTCAAACCTGGACTTGGAGCGTTCGGATTGAAGAACCACAGCATGTGGTGTTTGACCGGGTCTGAAGCAAACAGTGATTGCCTTTTGTGCGGCTTCAAGAAAGATGACGAAATTTGTTCCATTGCCCAATGCACACACACACACACACACACACACACACACACACACACACATATCAGTAACAGATATGCATTCACTGAAGAATAAAGCCCCGTTACTTATGTGACTCGAATGAAACATGTGCTCAAAAGCGAGAAACGAATAATACCTTTTATCCCAAATTTTTACTGTAGTACTCAATTGTAGACCGAAAGCACTGGAAAATGTGCAGACAGTATAAAGAAAAAAGCGAAATGTGCATATCCATGGAATATGCTAATGAAGAAATGGATGCATTAATCAATATAAAAACAAAAATTGTTGAATATAGAAGTAAATGATTTATGACTATGGATGGTCCTTTTGTGTGTTTGTTTTTTGTTGTTGTTTTTCTTTCCTTTTTATTGGATGGGTGTATTTTATTGTTGGTAATCCCTCTTGCTAAAAGGATTGGTATGTTTCGTTGTTGGTAATCACTCATTCCAAAAGGGTTGAAGTTGCTTTTGAGGATAAATTGTCATGTCATGTTTGTATCTCTCTCTAGTAAATTATTTCTTATCTTAAAAAACAACAACTCAGGGTCAGGTTGTAAAAACAAAATTAAACGTGTTGTACTCATTCACTCTATCCCTGTCTCGGCCTCCCTCTCTCTCTCTGTGTGTGTGTGTGGGGGGGGGTGTATCGTCTATTTTGCTATGATGATTCAGATACAGGACAGACATGATGGGAATAGGTGAGGAAAAAAACAGATGTTTATTTTGTGGTTAAATCTTATAACGCAGATTTACAGGCTTTGGTTTTAACTGACGTTTTAGGAATAACTTCAACTTTCTGTTCGATGTACAACAGAACTAACCCGTTTCAATTTTTTTGTTTGTTTTACATTGCAGACGTAGAAACCCAAGTCCACTGTTTGAAATGGCTGGCCACACTTTGAGCCTGCTGGATCTTCCAGAGGAGATCCTTATCAGGATCTTTTCCTTTTTAATGATCTCTGATCTGATGGGGTCAGAGGTACATGTAAGTATTTTTATAAACTTTCATGTATTCCCAGCCTCTCGAAATGTGTCACAATAGACCACAATCACAATGAAGAAATGCCTGAATATTTGACAGGAAAATCAGAGGACTTTTACTCCCTTTTACTGCAGCAAAAGTGCCTGTTTGGTATCAGTAATTTGGGTAGGGATATCGGAAATGACAAAGAAGTGAAGGCTGTAGTGCAACCTTCACTTTCTGGTTTTGACTGGAAACTTCTCAGTGGATAATGACAGAGTCAGAATGATCTTGAGGTGTGAATTGATTATATACACAAAATATGCAAATGATGTATGGTGGTGTTTTGAATAGATTGATTATCATTTTTTGCAATTAAGCAGTGTGTGTGTGTGTGGTATTGTAATCATTATTAAAATATTTAGAATATCATTTTGTTTCTGATTATTCCTTTAGGAATTACATTTTATAAACGATCCCATTCGATCTATAAAGCTGTTCATGACAAAATACAAAAGGCAGCGATACAAAAACGAGTGAGGCAAAGAGGTAGAGAGAGAAATATCAAAACAAAAAATAAGTACTGTTACTCTTGGTAATAAAAAGGTACGTAATTCTTCCCATTGCTGCTTGCACACCTCATCAGCGAGCATGAAGTTTAACCATCGGACTATTTAAGTCAAGTCAGTCTCCCCCACTTTCTGTCTGTCTGTCTCTTCCAAATTACTCTCTTCCACTCTCTCACTACTTGCATCACCCCATAGACTGTCCTCCTGTGTGTGTGTGTGTGTGTGTGTGTGTGTGCGCGCGCGCGCGCGTGTATGTGTGTGTGTGTGTGTGTGTATCCTCCCCTTTCTCCTCCTCGTCCTTGACATGGGCAGAAAGCCTGGTTAAATAGAATTTTTGTTCTTCTCTCTCTCTCTCTCTCTCTCTCTCTGTGTCCTCCTCTTCCTCTTTAACATGGGCAGAAGGCCTTGTTGACTAAAATATTTGTCCCCCCCCCCTCCCTCTCTCTCTTTTGTTACCCGTTTTTTCCCTCCTTGCAAGGCAAGTTCTATTCCTTCAAACACAAACAAATCACAAGCCTCATAGATTTGGGTTAAAAACAGTTTTATTTTTGGCAAAGTCATAATGCAAGTGACTCCAGCAGGCACGACAATAAGAAACAGTCAGCATATCAATAACATGAGCGGGGTGGGATGGGTGGGAACACTGATGACGTGTACACGGCGAGTACACTGGGCAAACGGAGAGTAAATAAAATTTTAAAAAATCCACGGGGTTTTTGGCGGTGTTCAATGTTTCATTCCCCCCCCTCCCTTCCATGGAGTGACCACAGTCTTTACTTTTTTTTCTCTTTTTTTTTCTGTCCCTAATGGGTGGATCTGCAGGAAGAAGCACTTATTCTATCAAAAAACAAAAAAACAAAAAACCACAACCTTTATTTCGATATATCTAAGCTAGACTAGTCCTGCTCGTGAAGCGTTCTCCGGGGGGTAAACCCCGACCAGCACAGCCCCACCCCCACCCCCACCCCCAGCCCATCGTTTACTGCTACTTTGGTCCATGATCCCTGCGCTAAGAATTTAGAATATTACCGATCCCTTCCTCTTTACTTGAATGGTTTCAACAAGAAGAAAAAAACACACAAAAACAAAAAAACACGGAAGGGCTGCGGGAAAGTCAGTGGTTTGTATCTGGCAGCCACTGTGACAGCCTTGACACTAAGGTGCCGGTAGTAGTGGCCTCTACGGTTGTCAGGGGCAGGGCGTTCCAGTCCCGAATTGTTCGTGGGAGGAACCCTGCCTGTCTCTACTGTGTCCGTCAGTAGATCTGGGACAGCTGTTCTGGGTGCCGGGGCTTGTCCGAGTTGTCGCAGCGGTGAGGGAATCATAGCTCCTGCTTCACTGTGTCAGAATTTTAACATAACAGGAAGAGGGCATCTCCGTTGTGGTTCGCATGGGATAACCTTGAGGGGGAGGGGTGGGGGAATACACAGCTGTGTTATCCGCAATGGGACAACATCGAAAGAAATGCCCATAGAACTGTCACCTCCTCTCATTTTCAACCCTCGGGTTGGGGACTAAGTTTCCTGCCCCAAAACCTCTCACATGTCCATGAAAATTGAAGGCTGCCGCTCCCCTTGCCCCCCTACACACCCGCCCCATCCCCCCACCCCAGATCCCGACTTATCCCTCCAAGGGGGAACACGATCCCAGACGCTGCCCCACATCTCTCTTTCCACATTAAGGACAGATACGAGGGCGGACGCTTCTTCCCGAGAGTGGTCGTCCACACGGAAGAAAAGCTGACCATTAACACAGCAATTTTTCACATGTGGGCAATCAGTCAGTCACATATCTCACGCTTCTCTCCCAAGCTACATACCACTGTCATAATTTGTATGGCAATCATTCCCAGCCAGGTCATGGATTGTATGGCAATCAACTGGGCAGTCATGCCTAGGATTGTATGGCAATCAGCTGGGCAGTCAGGTCATGGATTGTATGGCAATCAGCTGGGGAGTCAGGTCATGGATTGTATGGCAATCAACTGGGAAGTCAGGTCATGGATTGTATGGCAATCAACTGTGCAGTCAGGTCATAGATTGTATGGCAATCAACTGAGAAGTCAGGTCATGGATTGTATGGCAATCAACTGGGAAGTCAGGTCATGGATTGTACGGCAATCAGCTGGGCAGTTAGGTCATGGATTGTATGGCAATCAGCTGGGCATTCAGGTCATGGATTGTATGGCAATCATCTGGGCAACCAGGTCATGGATTGTATGGCAATCATCTGGGCATTCAGGTCATGGATTGTATGGCAATCATCTGGGCAACCAGGTCATGGATTGTATGGCAATCAGCTGGGCAACCAGGTCATAGATTGCATGGCAATCAGCTGGGCATTCAGGTCATGGATTGTATGGCAATCATCTGGGCAACTAGGTCATGGATTGTATGGCAATCATCTGGGCATTCAGGTCATGGATTGTATGGCAATCATCTGGGCAACCAGGTCATGGATTGTATGGCAATCAGCTGGGAAGTCAGGTCATAGATTGTATGGCAATCAGCTGGGCAACCAGGTCATGGATTGTATGGCAATCATCTGGGCATTCAGGTCATGGATTGTATGGCAATCAGCTGGAAAGTCAGGTCATAGATTGTGTGGCAATCAATGGGAAGTCAGGTCATAGATTGTATGGCAATCAGCTGGGCAACCAGGTCATGGATTGTATGGCGATCAGCTGGGGAGCCATGTCTAGGATTGTATGGCAATCAACTGGGCAGTCAGGTCATAGATTGTATGGCAATCAACTGGGCAGTCAGGTCATGGATTGTATGGCAATCAACTGGGCAGTCAGGTCATAGATTGTATGGCAATCAGCTGGGGAGCCAGGTCATGGATTGTATGGCAATCAACTGTGCAGTCAGGTCATAGATTGTATGGCAATCAACTGGGAAGCCAGGTCATAGATTATATGGCAATCAACTGAGAAGTCAGGTCCTGGATTGTATGGCAATCAACTGGGAAGTCAGGTCATAGATTGTATGGCAATCAGCTGGGCAGTCAGGTCATGGATTGTATCGCAATCAGCTGGACAGTCAGGTCATAGATAGTATGGCAATCAACTGGGCAGTCAAGTCATGGATTGTATGGCAATGAGCTGGGCATTCAGGTCATAGATTGTATGGCAATCAACTGGGCAATCAGGTCATAGATTGTATGGCAATCAACTGGGCATTCAGGTCATAGATTGTATGACAATCAACTGGGCAGTCAGGGCATGGATTGTATGGCAATCAGGCAGATTCTGCACCGATATGTGTAATCAGAATTAATAATCATAATAATAACTAATAATTATAATAGCAATGATGATGATAGTAGAAATGATAATAGTAAAGTACTTTTTGGTGCAAACCTTCCATATAATGGACCGTGAGCTCCTCAAATGAAACAATTCATGTGCAATAATGCATAATGGCACACAACACAAAAGACATACGAGAGAAGAAAGAAAGAAATTATATTGAAAAAAAGGTATCTGTAAGACAATATACACCAAGACATTACAAACTGCAAGTATGAACAACCACACAACATAAAGCACAAAATATGCACTACATACGCGTGCGTAAACATACAAAAATTGCACGCGCGCATACATTTACACACACACACACACACACACACACACACACACACACACACACTAAACACCCATCCACAAGCACACACACTGCAGGAAGCCTTCAACAGAGGAGAAAAAAATATACTGATGATAAAATAAACACAAAGGGGTGTAGAAGGGTGGTCCACAGTATCAAACAAGACACCATGCGATACATCAGTATCAATCATACTACACACGCTGGAAATACTCCAGTGTGTCAGGCGTGCCCCACAGTCCTGGCCACGGCTGGTGTTGGAAAACCATAAACTGGGTCACCCCACAAAACCAGGAACTGGGTCGCCACCACACTCCGAAGGTCCCAACTACTGATCTAAAAATAGACAGCGGTCCCGACCACGTGCCCGGATGTGATCCGAGCAGAAGTCCGACGAGCTGCTTCGGCATTGTCAGATGAACCAGGTGTCAGTTCGAAACTCTTGTGGATGGGGGCAGTAACTGCACAGGAAGAGGAAAAAAAAAAGTCAATTAATTTCTTGTGTGCAAAATTCTGCAAAACTGATAGTCCATGTCTTTCAATGAAACAAAAACGAAAATGAATGTAAAAATTCTGCAAAAGTAATAGTCCATGTCTTTCTCAAAGTCTATGTCTTTCAATGAAACAAAAATGAAAATGAATGTAAAATTCTGCAAAAGTAATAGTCCATGTCTTTCTCAAAGTCCATGTCTTTCAATGAAACAAAAACGAAAATGAATGTAAAAATTCTGCAAAAGTAATAGTCCATGTCTTTCTCAAAGTCCATGTCTTTCAATGAAACAAAAATGAATATGAATGTAAAATTCTGCAAAAGTAATAGTTCATATTTTTCAAAGTCCATGTCTTTCAATGAAACAGCAAAAGTAATAGTTCATATTTTTCAAAGTCTACGTCTTTCAATGAAACAAAAAATCGTGATAACTTGTTTTTGAAACGTTCTTTCCAGCATGAAAACGGCTGAAATCAGTGTCCTAAATATAGTGACTATGATAAAACTGGTGCAGCTGGAGCTATTACTGTAACGATGTGGCACTCATATGTTCAGGTAGACAGGTTTTTTGTTATTCAAAGGTTTATGTGGTGAGTCTAAATCATCTCCTGTTTTCAACACTTCTTCTCGACTGTATTAACTTTTAAAGCCTGTTGATTATCATTTTCTTTTTTACTTTCATTATATCATTATTTGTTTAAAAAAAAGAAAGAAAAAAAAGAAGATTTTGAGGAGTTTTCCAATGCAGAACTCTATTGTTTTTGTTGTTGTCGTCGTCGTCTGTTGTTGGTGGGTTTTTTTGTTTGTTTTTTTTGTTTTGTTTGTGTGTGTGTGTGTGTGTGTGTGTGTGTGTGTGTGTGTGTGTGTGTGAGTGTGTGTTTGTTTGTGTGTGTGTGTGTGTGTGTGTGTGTGTGTGAGAGAGAGAGAGAGAGAGAGAGAGACAGAGACAGAGTGTGTGTGTGTGTGTGTGTGTGTGTGTGTGTGTGTGTGTGTGTGTGTGTGTTTCTAATCATTGTTTTTGTGAGTTTTTTTTATGAACAGCATTTAGAGTAATTGAGATTGCAAGTAAATTATGAAATTCCTTCAAGGAACGATGGGAAGCAATACAAAATTCGAAATATTCACACACACACACACACACACACACACACACACACACACACACACACACACACACACACACACACACACACAGGACCATTCACTCAGGCACAAAGAACCACACAATTCATTAAATCTCACCTCCATATCACCCTCAAGCGGTTGTCTGCCCCGTCACCCTGAAGCTGTGCTTGGGTGAGGAGACAACTGCTGCTGGACTGTCAGCGCTGGTGTCCCTTTGCCGCAACCTTCACTCTCTGGATCTGACTGGAAATTTCACTGTGGACAGTGACGGCGTCAGAGTGATCTTGAGGTGAGAATTGATAATGTACACATAATATGCAAATGATGTACGGTGGTTCTTTGTATGGATTGATTAACGTTTGTGTAATTGAGCAGTGTGTGTGTGTGTGTGTGTGTGTGTGTGTGTGTGTGTGTGTGTGTGTGTGTGTGTAAGGGTTTCTATACTTTATTTTCCCGCTTGATCTTTAGAAAGTGTGTGTGTGTGTGTGTGTGTGTGTGTGTGTGTGTGTGTGTGTCAGTGTGTGTGTGTGTGTGTTTATGTGTGTGTGTGTGAAGGGTTTCTATATATTAATGTCATTTCCCCGCTTAATCCTTAAAAAGTTCATTGGAAATAACGGAAGTATTGTTTGCTATTTTCCTCCCCGTGTTATATGTATATTGGCATATACATACATAAATTATTACTGTACTTGTTTTCCTCAGCTATCATGTTGTTGGAACTTAATCTGGTCAGCTGTTGACGGATAGCACGTCTTCGGAGATGCAAGTAAAGGCTTCTTTCCACATTTCCTGCGTCGGTGCTTGTTTACCTGACAAAACTTCGGTGTTTTTTTTGTTTGTTTGTTTTTTACAGCTGAGTTGAACTGACCACAGGTGTTTAACATTTGTGACATCCCTTGGATGCTTTTCGGATCACCAAGGGACAAACACTATTTTCCAGGTATTCTTTTAGTTACAATTATTTCGTTTTTTCACAATAAAATCTACTGTCATGTTTTCTTCCTGTTCTTAACTTCACCCTCCATGGACTGTTCGGGGAAGTCACTGGACGTTGACTTTTCCCTGCTGTGACTGAAAACACCGCTAATCTATAACTGGTGTCTCTGGATTAATTGCTATAGGGAGACCAATTTGTCACCAAAGGCGAAATATCCAAACAGAAAACAAAATAACAGTCCTATCAAGCGTCCAGCTAGTGCGTTCTTCCTCAAGAGAGAAATTAAGTATCTCTATTAGTCTGAAAATGGAATGATAAACACCTTTTTTTTTTTAACCCATTCCCATAACTAATAAAACCTGAAACAGTGCATTTTGATCACAAAATCTATGAGAATGGAACCAAAAACACTACAGATACTAACACAAAACATACAATGTACTTACAATTCACTCCCATGGTGTGAACTGCACTCTATCAGGTGCAAGAGGCTCCGTAATCCTCATCCTTTCAATGTGCGCATAAAATGGCGTACATGAAGGATGAGAAGTCGTCACCTTGCACCTGATAATCTTTCTCCCAAGCTGGTCCCACTGGAGGAGAGCGATCTCCAGCTTCTCTTTCAGATCAGGTTCGAGAGAGAAGCCATAGAGATCCTCTCCCCCATCGACAGCATCAAACTGGTTGATGCTGAACTGTTCCAGCTTGGGAGAAAGCACCACCGTTCTGGCCACTGCTGTCGTTGTCGCCCGGCACTGGACGAGGTCCACACTGCGGAGCTCCTGCCCCAGAGTGTGGATGTGCTCCAGGGTGGTCTCCGTCAGGTTCTCCTCACGGACGAAGAACGTCCGCAAGGCGTGCAGCTTGAGCGCCTGCAGTTGAGTGCAGCCGCTGTTATGGACAGAAAGGACATTTGGGACTGTGTTATATGGAATGAATGGAAACTTTTCATTATATTGAAAGAATGCATGCTTTTCTGTTGGAAAGAAAGGGACATGATACTGAAAAGAATGGACGCTTTATGTTGTCTATTTTTTTTCTTTTCATTATTGTTGGGGTGGTTTTGTTTTTGTTTTTTGTTTTTTTTACTTCTCTGCATTTCATTCTATTTGATTATCTATCTTACTTTTATTCATACATTTGTATTGTATTGTTGTTTTTATCACAATAGATTTCTCTGTGTGAAATTCGGGCTGCTCTCCCCAGGGAGAGCGCGTCACTACGCTACAGCGCCACCCATTGTTTTTGTATTTTTTCCTGCATGCAGTTTTATTTGCTTTTCCTATCGAAGTGGATTTTTCTACAGAATTTTGCCAGGAACAGCCCTTTTGTTGCCGTGGGTTCTTTTACGTGCACTAAGTGTATGATGCACACGGGGCCTCGGTTTATCGTCTCATCCAAATGACTAGCGTCCAAACCACCACTCAAGGTCTAGTGGAGGGGGAGAAAATATTTGCAGCTGAGCCGTGATTCGAACCAGCGCGTTCAGATTCTCTCGCTTCCAAGGCGGACGCGTTACCTCTAGGCCATCACTCCACAATTGTTTATTTATTTATTCATTAATTTAACGATGTATCCAATTATTTGCTTCTGCTTTTTTCTCCCAAGGGCTGACTAAGCGCTTTGGGTTACGCTGCTGGTGAGGCATCTGCTTCGCTGATGTGGTGGATATTACGTGGAGGCCCCCTTGAAAAATAGACATAAAAACTCCACGCACAAGACAAGTCTGCCACAGAAGGCAACCTTACCCTCATCCCCACCCCCACCCCCAAACTCCACAGCACTCATACAGACTTTCTCCATCCTCTTCTTGCTGTTTTAGGCGGAAAATTCAAAACTGTACACTTTGATATTGAGTATGTATCCATGAATTATGTCCAGGAACATTGTACAAAACTGAAGAAGGACGTCCACATGGCTAGGAACTGTGTGATAATATATAACGGAGAATGTGTGTGTGTTTCTTATTTTTTTATGCATACTATTTACAAATGATAAAATGTACATAAAACAAAGAACATACTTTTTAAATCCATGAAAAAAAAGGGGGGGGGGAGGGGTTATGACATGCATACATATATATATATTTTTCGTACCAATATACATATAACAGTGGAGGAAAATAGCAAACAATACTTCCGTTATTTCAAAGGAACTTTTTAAGGATTAAGCGGGGAAATGACATTAATATATAGAAACCCTTCACACACACACACACACACACACACACACACACACACACACACACACACACTGCTTAATTACAAAAACGATAATCAATCCATACAAAGAACCACCGTACATCATTTGCATATTATGTGTACATTATCAATTCTCACCTCAAGATCACTCTGACGCCGTCACTGTCCACAGTGAAATTTCCAGTCAGATCCAGAGAGTGAAGGTTGCGGCAAAGGGACACCAGTGCTGACAGTCCAGCAGCAGTTGTCTCCTCACCCAAGCACAGCTTAAGGGTGCGCAACCCACACCCTCTGTTTGACTGGGGCAGACAACCGCTTGAACCTGCTGGATCTTCTTTTTCTTCTCCACTTCCATTTTGCAAAAATGGAAGGAGGTCCCGAACTGGGGAAAAACCTTCACAGCAGTTGAGATGTTCCAGTCTGTGAAGGTTTTTCACCAGAATCGAAACTTCATGTGAACCCACCTCTTGGCAGTTGATAAGGTCAACTGTTTTCAGCAGTGGGCAGTTCTCTGCAAGTGCCACAATGTCACTGTGCTGAACATCACAATTTTCCAGTCGGACAGTTTCTATACTGGGCTGGCTCCGACACATTTTCGAGAAATGGCTTTCTTCCTTTCCGAAACAGAAGTTCTTCAGAGAAAGTTTCTGAAGATTGCCATTGTTTGTGGAATTTGTGAGGACGTGGAAAACTTCACAGCACAGGTGTTTCTTTGCAGTGTCAATGTTGTTAAAAGATCTGGAAACCAGGTCCAGATCGAGTTCCTTCAAACATGACCAAACCGAAAGTGGGTGTCCCAATCCCTTGTCTGCTGTTCTGTTTGTGCTACTAACTACGAAGTCAGACAAGTTAACACATAATTTTAGAATTCTCAGGTTTGGAAAAGCAGCTGAAATGGTGTGTATGAAGGACACATTCAGTGCTCGGTAGGTTCCAAGCCTAAGAGAAGACATCAGCTGATTGGGCCTCTTAAAAAACTTGTTGAAAACCGCTGATGTCAAATCAGATCGGGACACCTCTAAGTCCTGCAGCTGATGACAATGGTCAAAGATAGTTTTGACAATGTCAGCGCTGACCCAGAGTTCCAGACGAATCTCTTTAAGCTTTTGTCCTGTGGTGAAGTAATCCTTGATGGAGTTTTCAACATCATCATCTGTGATTCCAGTATAACAGATGAATGTTAGTTTTTCCAATTTTGTCAAACATTTGAAAAGCTCAAAACACTTTGCAATAAAGTGATTTATTACAGAGTATTCAACGTTTATGTCAATAGGATTTACGTCTATGTGCAGATGACGAAGACCACTGTAATTGGAAAGAAAGTCCACTTGTGGCAAGTCATTCTGCACGAGTGTCAGCTGTTTCAGTGCCGGGTAAAAGCTCTGACCAGCCACAGAGCAGCTGTACCACACTTTGCCCTTCTCTTCAATGGACGTCACTACAGCCTTCACTTCTTTGTCAATTCCGACATCCCTACCCAAATTACTGATGCCAAACAGGCACTTTTGCTGCAGTAAAAGGGAGTAAAAGTCCTCTGATTTTCCTATCAAAGATTCAGGCACTTCTTCATTGTGATTGTGGTCTATTGTGACACATTTCCAGAGGCTGGGAATACATGAAAGTTTATAAAAATATTTACATGTACCTCTGACCCCAACAATGAGATCAGAGATCATTAAAAAGGAAAAGATCCTGATAAGGATCTCCTCTGGAAAATCCAGCAGGCTCAAACTGTGGCCAGCCATTTCAAAACGTGGACTTGGGTTTCTACGTCTGCAAGGTAAAACAAACAAAAAAATTGAAACGGATTAGTTCTGTTGTACATCGAACAGAAAGTTGAAGTTATTCCTAAAACGGCAGTTAAAACCAAAGCCTGTAAATCTGTGTTATAAGAATTAAACGCAAAATAAACATCTTTTTTTTTCCTCACCTATTCCCATCATGTCTGTCCTGTATCTGAATCATCATAGCAAAATAGACGATACAACACACACACACACACACACACACACACACACACACACACACACACAGAGCATCATCACAATCACACACACACACAGGGAGAGAAAGAAAGAGAGAGAGAGAGAGAGGCAGAGACAGAGACAGGGATAGAGTGAATGAGTACAACACGTTTAATTTTGTTTTTACAACCTGACCCCGAGTTGTTTTTTAAGATAAGAAATAATTTACTAGAGAGAGATAGAAACATGACATGACAATTTATCCTCAAAAGCAACTTCAACCCTTTTGGAAAGAGGGATTACCAACAACGAAATATACCAATCCTTTTAGCAAGAGGGATTACCAACAACGAAATACACCAATCCTTTTAGCAAGAGGGATTACCAACAACGAAATACACCAATCCTTTTAGCAAGAGGGATTACCAACAATGAAATACACCAATCCAATAAAAAGGAAAGAAAAACAACAAAAAACAAACGCACAAAAGGACCATCCATAGTCATAAATCATTTACATTTATATTCAATAATTTTTACTTTTATATTCACTAGTGCATCCATTTCTTCATCAGCATATTCCATTGATATGCACATTTCGCTTTTTTCTTTATACTGTCTGCACATTTTCCAGTGCTTTCGGTCTACAATTGAATACTACAGTAAGAATTTGGGATAAAGGTATTATTCGTTTCTCGCTTTTGAGCATATGTTTCATTCGAGTCACATAGGTAACGGGGCTTTATTCTTCAGTGAATGCATATCTGTTACTGATATGTGTGTGTGTGTGTGTGTGTGTGTGTGTGTGTGTGTGTGTGTGTGTGTGTGTGTGTGTGCATTGGGCAATGGAACAAATTTCGTCATCTTTCTTGAAGCCGCACAAAAGGCAGTCACTGTTTGCTTCAGACCCGGTCAAACACCACATGCTGTGGTTCTTCAATCCGAACGCTCCAAGTCCAGGTTCGAATCGAGCAGGAGCGTCTCAATTTATTGGTCGTGAATAAATATTTTTCAGCGCCAAGTGTATCTTTAAACGAACAGTGCCTGCTGATTTTCGAATGCCATTCGACGGGCACAATAACCGACTGGTTAAACCATTGGATTTTCAATCTGAGGGTCCCAGGTTCGAATCTCAGTAACGGCGCCTGGTATGTATAGAGTGGAGATTTTTCCGATCTCCCAGGTCAACATATGTGCAGACCTGTTTTTGCCTGAACCCGCTTCGTGCGTATACGCAAGCAGAAGATCAAACACGCACGTTAAAAGATCCTGTAATCAATGTCAGCGTTCGGTGGTTTATGGAAACAACAATATACCAAGCATGCACACCCCGAAAACGGAGTATAGCTGCCTACATGGCGGGGTAAAAATGGTTATACACGCAAAAGCCCACTTGTGTATATCACGAACGAACGCGGAAGTTGCAGGCCACGAAAGAAGAAGAAGAATAATGCCATTCTTGATGTTTCTATTTAACAGTTTATAACACGAAGTCCATACGTCTTAAAAAAAACTGACAGGAAGTTATATTCATATCCTCCACCTAGACATAAGCATGCAATCCAAAAACCACTGGCATTCTGTATTTTTGAAACCCCAGATAACTTTTCCCTGTTCGTTTTGTGAATGAAGCAGTTCACTGATTTGTCTGCTGATTCTAGTTATGGGCATTCTTCTTGTTAATCTGAGCCACAGTAGTCAATATATTCCTCTGAAGTTTTCATGATTACTGAGAGGATGCCCCCTGTGTCCCTATACAATAGTTGAAGGAGTGACCGCGTTCAGATATCGTTTAATTGAAAATAGCGAGAAAGGGAGAGTGAGAGAGAGAATGCGAATGTGAATGCTATGAGAGAGAGAGAGAGAGAGGTAAACGAAATGTCTATAAAAATCAACACTAATACCATTTAACACATGCACGCACGCACACACGCACACACACACGCACGCACTTAGACACACACGCACACACACCTCTCTCTCTCTCTCACACACACACACACACACACACACACTTACTGTCAAAAATGTGTAGAATAGCTCTTCGGAGCACGTAAGACGAGTCTCGACCTGAAAAGAAAAGAAAACAAAACTGGTGAATTTTTCAACAAGGCGATGAACACAACTGAAACCAACAGACCCTTCAATCTTCCGGACTGGAAAAAAAGCAGCTTTTAACAAACAGAGCGAAATATAGAGCAGCGATGAAAAAATAATCTCAAAGACTCCAGCTGAAATTCTAGAACTGAAATGTCCTATGAACGCTTCTCTACGTATGTGAAACTTTACTTGGTTGGTTGGTTAGCTAGCTAGTTAGTTGTTGTTTCTATTCTTTTTGTTAAGTGCATAAAAAAATTCTTTAATCTATTTTCAAATAAATCATTTATATATTAGATTCATTTACATGGCTACTGTTTGAACCTATTCACCTATTTATCGATCCACTCATTCATTCATTCATGTATCCATGGTATGATGACTGGCCAACTGCATGGATTTGACAGCTTACTTCATTGGTCGGAGTGGTTGATTAACTGATGCCACTTTCACTCACAATTTACTTTAAGCATCTGCCAATCTGTTCTGCATCATGCAATATTTTGCTTTTTAGACTGGATTTTCCTTCTGTTCCAATTCATATTGTTTTGTAACACACACACACACACACACACACACACACACACACACACAAACACACACACACACACACACACACACACACACACACACATGTACACACACACAACCTAATTGTGGAGGAAAACAAGTGCAAATAACACCTAAACAACACATCCATTATTTTAAAACAACTTTGCGAAGATTACATTCACAACAGACGTACAAACTCAGTCACAAAATCTGTTCCATGTCCCCCCAAATACCAATCTTTTCACACAATAATATACTCTTGGGTTTGATGATGGTGTGATGATCTGTGTCAGCTCGATGTCAACGACATGAAGACAAAGCGCTGCAGACAACAAAACAACAATGTCAGCCAAAAGTAGGATCTTACATCTGTAAAAATCATGCAGTAAATTTTATGCCATTCCTCCATTAGTGTGAGCGAGCGAGCGAGCGAGAGATTCAGTTTCAGATTCAGATGTTTTATTCATTTAAGGCCTTAGCCCCATATGAAGAGGGACAAAAATTCAAATGTATAATCAAACCAAGAATTATACAAGCACCACAGGCCCTTTGAAAAACAAGAAAAGAATTTACAACACAGAAATTAAGACACAGCAGCCTCTCTTAATTGAAATGCTTTATAAAGATACAATGCTAAATTTCGAATAATGCTTCATTATTAGATGCCATCAGTAGAACCAGACGGAACAAGCATGGCTCTGCAGAGAGAGAGAGACAGAGGGAGAGAGAGAGACAAGACAATTTTTTTTTTATTGACAAATAGCGTTTTACAGCTCTAGTGCCAAGGGGGATTATTCAGCTTATTTTAGCAAACGATGAAAAGAAAAAGAAAAACGAAAAATAAGGGGAAATAACAGCAAATAAGCACATATTCATACATTCACACCCACAACATTAATCCAACATATTCCATGTTTCTCAGGCATACACGAAGTAAGATACATTCGACTTCGGGCTTTTATCATTGTAACAAACGTGGTCATGCAAACACTGAAAAATACTGTAAGGCCCGTCAGAATATTTTCAAGAACCATAAAGCTGAAGGGAAAAAACCAAACACTGTATCCAGACAAACACAACAACAACAAGAAAAAGAAGAAGACTGTATCACATCTTACCAAACAACCATCCCTGCCTCTTTCAATGTCTCCTGTGTCAAAAAAGAAATATTTCTGGTTAAATGACTTACTTGGCATTGGTCAAGCAGAGTTAACTTACAGACAAGACTGGACACAGACGGAATTGTAGTGTTGATGGACTGGAGTGGGTAGCAGTAGTAGAGGAAGACATTCAGAACTGGTGTGTTGGTGTTGTAGAGCTCTCGTCGTCGTTTGTAGCAATTGAAGTCAGCTGTGGAGGCCTCCCAATGAATGTCCACCTTTTAAAGATGAGGAATGCTGTAACACCTCTTACCACCACCACCCAAGGGTCCCCACTCTCCTCCCCTCACACTTCTCAACACCCCTTGGGGTGTATGGGCGTGCCACTGATGTGGACCAAGAGAGGTCTATAGGTAGCTCAAATCAAATCAAAATCACTTTATAGTTGTGCATTTACAGGCTCATTGTAAACACAGACATAAAATCATGTGCAACATAATAAGAGATTAAAAAACTAGTCAAATAAGAATTCCCAATAGCTGATGATATACTAACCACCCCCCACCACACACATACTCATGTCAAGACAATAGGGTATTTGCACAACAATATTAACAAATGAAAACATCCAACAAAAAAGGGTATAATGACATGCATGCACACACGTTAAGACCCATATGTACAACAATACATAAGTAAAAACATCAAGGGAATAAATCGTATATATAAGTAAAATGCACACACGACACACACAGCCTGCCTGCCACCCTGTGCCTGGAATAACCCGTTAGTGTCAAGACTGACGAGCAGTTCTTACGGGTGTGGAGTAGGGCATACGTGACTTTCATTGCTGTGGTGTTTTGTTTTGTTGTGTGTGGGGGGGGGGAGCTATTTGTCAACAGTAGGTGTGAACAGAATGTATGTGAAGGCGGTGAGGAATGTGTGTGTGTGTGGGGGGGGTGGAGGATGTGAGTGTGTGGGGTCGGGGGGTCTCTCTCTCACACACACACCACCACCACCAAACCCTCCCCCCACACACACACACACTCCCTCACAAACATGGAGTTGATACACACGCCTACCCCACCCACAATAGACCTGGGGGTGGCGGGGGAAGAGGTGGGGGATGGTTAGGGGTGAGGATGGGGGTGGGGGGGGGGGGAGCAGGGACCCCATGGGAACATTCAGACATGCTGACACACAGACATTTGACTGGTCCACAAGCACGTATATAGTAGGGGTGCCACGCTACGTCATAGCTGTTGACACCTGCCACCCCTCCCCATCCCACCCCACCCCCTAAATTTTTGTCCCAACTGACTTTGGGAGGGGGGGGGGGATCCTTACGCAAGGCTTGTGGACAATGACTATTGTTATCGTCAGTCTTAATTGTGCCCAGCGGGGTGGGCAGTTTCAAAGCAAGGCCCGTCAACACGACACCCTTGTTTAGATTGGCCCCACGGTCCCAGCCCCACCTCCACACCCCCATCTAAGGGAGAAGACACGTCATCGGTCGGTGTGTGTGTGTGTGTGTGTTCGTGCTTGTGTGCGTGCGCGCGCGTGTGTGTAATGACAGTGAGTGGAGGTGGAGGGGGCGGGGGGGGGAGGGTCGGGGTGTGCTTATATACAAAAGTGTGTTCGTACGTGCGTACTTTCGTGTGTGTGCATACGTATGTGTGTAGGTGTATGTGTGCGTGCATGTGTATGTGTGTGTGTGTGGAGACGATCGAAGGATTTGCGTGCTTGTGTACATGTGTCGTGTGTGTGTGTGTGTGTGTGTGTGTGTGTGTGTGCGGGCATGTGCATGTGTGTTTGTGCGTGTGTGTGTTTGTGTGTGTTTTTATGCGTGTGTGTGTGTGTGTGTGAGTGTGTGCGCGTGTGTGTGCGTGAGTGTGTATGTGTGTGTGTGCGTGAGTGTGTATGTGTGTGTGTGTGTGTATGCGCGCCCGTGTCTGTGTGTGTGTGGAAGGGGGGGGGGGGTGAGACGGGGGTAACGTGCTTGTGTCTAGAATTCAGAGTTCCCGCACCAACCATTGTTCGTGCGTTTCTCTTGTCAACATTTGGTGCAGATCCAAACACATCACCCTTTCAGTCTTTTCCTCAAATATCGGTTCGCGAGTAAACTTTAAAAAGAATGTTCGTTCATGTCAGTTTTCTTTCAGAAATCGATCTTTTTGTTGTTGTTGTTTTTTTTTTTCCTAACTCTCTTTCTTCTTCTTCTTCTTCTTCTTCTGCGTTCGTGGGCTGCAACTCCCACGTTCACTCTTATACACACGAATGGGCTTTTACGTGTATGACCGTTTTTACCCCGCCATGTAGGCAGCCATACTCCGTTTTCGGGGTGTGCGTGCTGGGTATGTTCTTGTTTCCATAACCCACCAACGCTGACATGGATATAGGATCTTTAACGTGCGTATTTGATCTTCTGTTTGCATATACACACGAAGGGGGTTCAGGCACTAGCAGGTCTGCACATATGTTGACCTGGGAGATCGTAAAAATCTCCACCCTTCACCCACCAGGTGCCGTCACCGTGAATCGAACCCGGGGCCCTCAGATTGACAGTCCAACGCTTTAACCACTCGGCTATTGCGCCCGTCTAACTCTCTTTCAAATTTTCTGTCCTAATTTCTCCAGACTACCGCCCATTCAGAAAGAGGAGTTGAAAGACGAAGGGCAAGAAAACGAAGATAAGTCTGTCAAAGACCCAGAGGTTTTCATTGAAACAGTTGGTGAGTTTATGTGTCATTGTGGATCTGTGTTCTCTCTGTGTCTCTTTGTCCCTCTGTTTGCCTTTGTCTCTGTGTTTGCCTTTGTCTCTGTTTGTCTCACAATCCCTATTCCTCTCATTCTCTGTCTCTTCTGTCTTTTTTCTCTGTTTTTCTTGTCTTCGTCCCAGTTTCTCTCTCTTTCCGTCTCTGTATCTGTCTCTCTTCCTCTCTCTTTCTCTGTGTCTGTCTCCCTCCCTCTCTTTCTGTCTCTGCGTCTGTGTCTGTCTCTCTTCCTCTCTCTTTCTCTGTGTCTGTATCTGTCTCTCTTCCTCTTTCCGTCTCTGTGTCTGTATCTGTCTCTGTCTCTCTGTTTCTGTCTCTGTGTCTGTGTCTGTCTCTCTCATTTTCCATCTCTGTGGCTGTATCTGTCTGTCTCCCTCTCTCTATCTCTGTGTCTGTCTGTCTCTCTTTCTGTCTATGCGTCTGTGTCTGTCTCTCTTCCTCTCTCTTTCTCTGTGTCTGTGTCTGTCTCTCTTCCTCTCTCTTTCTCTGTGTCTGTGTCTGTCTCCCTCCCTCTCTTTCTGTCTCTGTGTCTGTGTCTGTCTCTCTTCCTCTCTCTTTCTCTGTGTCTGTGTCTGTCTCCCTCCCTCTCTTTCTGTCTCTGTGTCTGTCTCTGTCTCTCTTCCTCTCTCTTTCTCTGTGTCTGTGTCTATCTCCCTCCCTCTCTTTCCGTCTCTGTGTCTGTGTCTGTCTCTCTTCCTCTCTGTCTCTGTGTCTGTATCTGTCTCTGTCTCTCTCTCTTTCTGTCTCTGTGTCTGTCTCTGTTTCTGTCTCTCTGTTTTTGTCTCTGCGTCTGTGTCTGTCTCTCTCATTTTCCGTCTCTGTGTCTGTATCTGTCTGTCTCCCTCTCTCTATCTCTGTGTCTGTCTCTCTTTCTGTCTATGCGTCTGTATCTGTCCCTCTTCCTCTCTCTTTCTCTGTGTCTGTGTCTATCTCCCTCCCTCTCTTTCTGTCCCTGCGTCTGTCTCTGTCTCTCTTCCTCTCTCTTTCTCTGTGTCTGTGTCTGTCTCCCTCCCTCTCTTTCTGTCTCTGCGTCTGTCTCTGTCTCTCTTCCTCTCTCTTTCTCTGTGTCTGTCTCCCTCCCTCTCTTTCTGTCTCTGCGTCTGTGTCTGTCTCTCTTCCTCTCTCTTTCTCTGTGTCTGTGTCTGTCTCCCTCCCTCTCTTTCTGTCTCTGCGTCTGTCTCTGTCTCTCTTCCTCTCTCTTTCTCTGTGTCTGTCTCCCTCCTTCTCTCTCTCTTTCTGTCTCTGTGTGAAAGATTAAGTTATAGTGAAAAACAACACAGAGAAAGAGAGAGAGGGAGAGAGAGGGAGAGAGACAGGCACAGCCGAGGCAAGATAAGATAAGATCAGATCAGCTGAGCTGAGACGTAATCAAACATTGTATGTTCTCATTTTGTTGCATTTTCACAATGGACAGTGTGTGTGTGTGTGTGTGTGTGTGTGTGTGTGTGTGTGTGTGTGTGTGTGTGTGTGTGTTGTTTTTTTTACAGCGGAAAATCCCTTGCTGGTTAATCCAGAAGACGACACGGTCAACTTGGTCAACTGCATGAAACATTTCTCTCACATCTCGATCGAGTTTGTAAGTATACATGTCTGTCTAGCAGGACAGGGCGGTTAGCTGTTGATTGATACGATGGTGAGGGTGACTACGTTTAAAGACTGAAGTCTGAAACAATGTCCTGTTCTTAGTAACCTAAATTCTGCGACCTGTTTTGAATCAACAATTTTATTGCATTTTGCAGTGCAAGCTTACAAGAAATCATGCAGCTTATAGCGTGTAAGGTAATGGGAATTTAACTCGATGCTAAATGGCCCACATTATGTGGAAAGGAATTTGTGTGTGTGTGTGTGTGTGTGTGTGTGTGTGTGTGTGTGCGTGCGTATGTGCGTGCGTGCTTGCGTGCGTGTGTGTGTTGTGTGTGTGTGTTCGCAGACAGAGAAGAAGCACTGACCCATATTATAAGCTTGAACCAAAAGTGGTATACTACAAAAACAACAACAACAACAACAAACAAACAAATGTAGGAAAGAAACAGTTTTGTCCTTCGAAATCAGCACAGGGCCATATGGGCTGCACACCATGATTCGTTGTCTATTTTTTCTGCGTTCTTGGGTTACGATGTTTGTATTTGTATTTGTATTTCTTTTTATCACAACAGATTTCTCTGTGTGAAATTCGGGCTGCTCTCCACAGGGAGAGCGCGTCGCTACACTACAGCGCCACCCATTTTTGTTGTATTTTTTCCTGCGTGCAGTTTGATTTGTTTTTCCTATTGAAGTGGATTTTTCTACAGAATTTTGCCAGGAACAACCCTTGTGTTGTCGTGGGTTCTTTTACGTGCGCTAAGCGCATGCTGCACACGGGACCTCGGTTTATCGTCTCGTCCGAATGACTAGCGTCCAGACCACCATTCAAGGTCTAGTGGAGGGGGAGAAAATATCGGCGGCCGAGCCGTGATTCGAACCAGCGCGCTCAGATTCTCTCGCTTCCTGGGCGGACGCGTTACCTCTAGGCCATCACTCCACTTAACGTCCACTCACTCGCACCTTTCACATGTACGACCAGTTTTATCATGTCAGTCAGGCAACCGTACACCTTTTTCGCGGGTGTGAATGCTGGGTATATTCGTGTATCCATAACACGTCAAACACTGACCTGGTTCAAGGGATCTCTAACGTGCGCGTTTGGTATTCTGCATGCGTATAAACATGCAGGTGATTCAGGCACTATAGCAGGTCTGCACATCTGATGGCCCTGGAGTTGGGGGAACAATTTTAACCCTTAACCCACAAGGCGCCGATGCCGGTATGGAACCCAGGACTGTCAGATTGAAAGTTCAAGGCTTTTAACCGTTTAACCGACTGTTGTGTCCATTCACACAAAGACACAGCACCATGCCGAAACGGGGCCTCGAACCCTGATCACTGGTGAACACGGGGTCGGAAGGCCAACGTCTGACCGATCCTGTCAGAGCTCACCCTTTTAACCTGTTGCACCCGTGTTTCTTTCCTTGTGCCGTGGTTGAGCTCCAGTCCTTTCCCTTGCATTGCTTCCCTTTGTTCGTCGATTGCATGCTTGCTTGTGTTGATTGTTGGAGGCTGATTGCGTTGATTGTTGGAGGTTGATTGCGTTAATTGTTGGAGGTTGATTGCGTTGATTGTTGGAGGTTGATTGTTGAGGGCTGATTGTGTTGATTGATGGAGGCTGTTTGTTGAGGGCTGATGGCGTTGATTGTTGGAGGTTGATTGCGTTGATTGTTGGAGAATGATTGTGTTGATTGTTGGAGGTTGATTGTGTTGATTGTTGGAGGTTGATTGTGTTGATTGTTGGAGGCTGATTGTTGGAGGTTGATTGCGTTGATTGTTGGAGGTTGATTGCGTTGATTGTCGGAGGCTGATGGCGTTGATTGTTGGAGGTTGATTGCGTTGATTGTTGGAGGTGGATTGTGTTGATTGTTGGAGGCTGATTACGTTGATTAATGGAGGTTGACTGCGTTGATTGTTGGAGGTTGTTTGCGTTGATTGTTGGAGGTTGATTGCGTTGATTGTTGAGGGCTGATGGCGTTGATTGTTGGAGGCTGATTGTTGGAGGTTGATTGCGTTGATTGTTGGAGGTTGATTGCGTTGATTGTTGGAGGTTGATTGCGTTGATTGTCGGAGGCTGATGGCGTTGATTGTTGGAGGTTGATTGCGTTGATTGTTGGAGGTTGATTGCGTTGATTGTTGGAGGTTGATTGCGTTGATTGTTGGAGGTGGATTGTGTTGATTGTTGGAGGCTGATTACGTTGATTAATGGAGGTTGACTGCGTTGATTGTTGGAGGTTGTTTGCGTTGATTGTTGGAGGTTGATTGCGTTGATTGTTGGAGGTTGATTGCGTTGATTGTTGAGGGCTGATGGCGTTGATTGTTGGAGGCTGATTGTTGGAGGTTGATTGCGTTGATTTTTGGAGGTGGACTGCGTTGATTGTTGGAGGTGGATTGCGTTGGTTGTTGGAGGTTGATTGTTGGAGGTTGATTGCGTTGATTGTTGGAGGCTGATTGTTGGAGGTTGATTGCGTTGATTTTTGGAGGTGGATTGCGTTGATTGTTGGAGGTTGATTGCGTTGATTGTCGGAGGTTGATTGCGTTGATTGTTGGAGGCTGATTGTTGAAGGTTGATTGCGTTGATTGTTGGAGGTGGATTGTGTTGATTGTTGGCGGCTGATTGTTGGAGGTTGATTGCATTGATTGTTGGAGGCTGATTGCGTTGATTGTTGGAGGCTGATTGCGTTTATTGTTGGAGGCTGATTGCGTTTATTGTTGGAGGCCGGTTGATGTTGAAGTTGATGTTGCTTCAGATCAAGGAGCACTGGATCAAGTTCAGAGTTTGATGCCAACGGAGACCGCTCGCTGGACTTCGCTGAGGTAAACAGGCTGAAGGGTGTGTGTGTGTGTGTGTGTGTGTGTGTGTGTGTGTGTGTGTGTGTGTGTGTGTGTGTGTGTGTGTGTGTGTGTGTGTGTGTGTCAAGTCAAGATTTTATTTTATGATGGTAAATTAAATAAACAACAATTGCTTTTTTTTCATCAAGCCATCAATAAAATAAAAGAAAGAAAAAATACAGGAGAAAGATAGAGAGAGAGAGAGAGAGAGAGTGTATGTGTGTGTATGTGTGCGTGTGCGCGCGCTTGTTTGTGTGTTTGTGTGTATGTGACACGTGTGTATGTGAGTGTGTGATAACCTGTGACTGCACACAGGTGGTCAAGGCGCTCACAGCCATGGGACTCCAGTTTACGGCGCAACAGGCAGAGGTGAGGGAACTGCTCCCTTTCAATCCCCACTCCCGCTCCCACCCACCCCCCCACACTCCCTCCCCCCACACTCCCTCCCCCCTCACTCCCCCCCTCGCCCACCCCCTTTCCAGTTTTCACATGATCTCTCAGTCGACCAGATTCTTCTTCTTCTTCTTCTTCTTCTTCGTGGGCTGCAACTCCCACGTTCACTCGTATGTACACGAGTGGGCTTTCACGTGCACGACCGTTTTTTACCCCGCCATAATAGGCAGACGTTTTCGGGGGTGTGCATGCTGGGTATGTTCTTGTTTCCATAACTCACCAAACACTGATATGGATTACAGGATCTTTAACGTGAGTACTTGAACTTATGCGTGCGTATACACATGAAGTGGCTTCAGGTCTGCACATATGTTGACCTGGAAGATCGGAAAAATCTCCACCCTTAACCCACCAGGCGCCGTTACAGAGAGTCGAACCCGAGACCGTCAGATTGAAAGTCCAACGCTTTAACCACTCGGCTGTTGCGCCCGTCAGTCGTCCGGATAAACTGAGGTCCCGTGTTTAGCATGCAGCCCACTTAACGCAAGTGAAGGAATCCATTGCAACATGTCCCTGACCAAATTCTGCAGAATTAGAGTTAGGGTTAGGGCCTACGGCCGTACTCAAAGACAAAAATAATTTTGCCTGAAGGGAAGTTGCCTTTGGTATGGTAGCGATCTGCGGGTACAATTTATCTTGAAGGTTAAGTTATCTTCGTATTCACATGACGCAAAGTGGATACAGGAAGCTAACCAATCACTGGCATCTATAATTTAAAAAAAATCCTGGGGATTCCGTTACCTTCATATTCACGTGACGCCAAGTGCACATGGGTAGCTAACCAATCATCTATAATTAAAAAATCCCGGGGATTCCCTTCAGCACGTGCTCTTTTACTTTCGCTTCTCACTGCACCACAGTTCCTTCCTTCACATGTTGTGACGAAAAGCTTCAATGGCGAAGCGTTGCTGACAGTCAGCAACGTGTCGAAACTGGGGGCTTCTTTCCCATTCTGATGAATCCCCCCCCCTTATCCCCCCTCCCCCCCCGCACCACCCTCCCTTCCCCTCACACCCCCTCCCCTCCCCTCACACCTCCTCACCCAAATTTCAAAAGCGTCGTCCTTCCAGCGTTTCAGGTAATTGCAAAGATAAGATAAAATAACTGAGTTCGGATTAAAATATATTTCTTAGGAATGAACTAATTTCGTCGATCTGCAAATTTCGGGCATTCCATGATCCTTCATCTCCAAGTGCACTCACTTTCCAGTTACATTGGGTTACGCTGCTGGTCAGGCATCTGCTTGGCAGATGTGGTGTAGTGTATATGGATTTGTCCCCACGCAGTGACGCCTCCTTGAGCTACTGATACTGAAACTGAAACTCCAGTTACCGCAAAGCACGCCTCTTTTCCATCAACACAACCAACGTAACAAAGGGATTCGCCATGTTTACCTCTGCTTCGTGGGCAGTCAACATTGGCAGATACTAAAGGTAAATATACCTTCGTGTTTATAGTCACACGTTTACCTATCCTTCATGGGCAGTCAACATTGGTAGATAGTAAGGGTAAATATTGCCTTCGTGTTTATAGTCACATGTTTACCTCTGCTTCGTGGGCAGTCAACATTGGCAGAGATAGTAAAGGTAAATATTGCCTTCAGGTTTGTAGACTCGGGGGTAGGCTCTTGTGTTCCCAATACCGGATATTGCTTCCCCTCAGTCAGTTTGCCTTGCCTACAAGCAGATTTACCCACAGGCACGATGGTCTCTTGAATACAACCTTGGGGTTAACCTTTTGACATGTCCATGAAGTGTGGGTGAGGTGTGTGCGTGCGTGCGTGTGTGTGTGTGTGTTTGTGTGTGTGTGTGTGTGTGTGTGTGTGTACGTGCGTGCGCGTATGTGTATGTGTGTGTCTGTGTGCGGTTTTGTGTGTGTGTGTGTGTGTGTGTGCGCGCGCGCGTGCGTGCGTATGTGTGTGTATGTGTGTGTCTGTTTGCGGTTGTGTGTGTGTGCGTGTGTGTGTGTGCGGTTGTGTGTGTGTGTGTGTGTCTGTTTGCGGTTGTGTGTGTGTGTGTGTGTGTGTGTGTGTGTGTGTGTGTGTGTGTGTGTGTGTGTGTGTGTGCGCAGGAGGCAATGAGGGAAGCTGACGTCAACAACAGTCGGTCTCTGGACTTCTTTGAGTACGTTCTGGTTGTGGACAAGATCACCCACAGGACAGGTCGGTCGTCTCCCTTGTTTTGATTCCTTCCCTTATGTGTGTCTGTCTGTCTCTGTCTCTCTCTCTTTCTCTCTCACTCTATCTGCCTTCCTCTCTGTCTGTCTCTGTGCGAATGTGTGTGTGTGCGTGTGTGTGCATGCGTGCGTGCGTGTGGTGTGTGTGTGTATGTGTATGCATGCATGCGAATGTGTGTGTGTGTGTGTGTGTGTGTGTGCTTATGTCAGTGGTTGTAGTTGTGTCTTTGCTTGTGCGTGTGTGTGTGTGTGCGCGCGCGCATGTGTGCATGCTCTGTCTGTCTAGTTTGTGTGTGTGTGTGTATTGACTGTACACCGGCAGTGTCTTGTCTGTTGGCCCGGGAACAGGCAAATCGGAGCTGTTCCACGCCAACCCCAAGGACCGCAAGGTGCTGGCCAAAACCTGTGCGGTCCAGTGAGAGAGAGAGAGAGAGAGACACTACTCTACACGCCTTCCCTTCCTTCCTGCTTGGTCATCAGACCGAACGTTCTGGTCGTTCGCTCGCCGTTTCTCACACCACTGATTGCCACTGTGTCTGTGTGTGTGTGTGTGTGTCGGGGTGGGGGGGTAGGGTTTGGGGGGGTGGTAGGGTATGTGGGGTGGGGGGTAGTGGGGAGGAGAGGGGGGTGTGGGGGGGCAAGGAGAAATTGGTGTGTGGGGTGTGTGGTGGTCGGGGTGTGGTGGTCACGGAACGAACTAACGAAAAGAAAATGATGAAGGGGGGGCTGGGTGGGGTGGGGTAGGGCCTGGGGGTAGGATGGGTGGGGGGGGGGGAGTACAAAGGGAATTTGGTGTGGGGTGTGTTGTAGGAGTGGGGAATGGGGGGGGGGGACGGAGGAGAGGGAAGTGGCCTGGGGGGTGGAGGGCTGGTGGGTGGGGGTGGTAAAAGGGAAGGTGGTGTGGGGTGTATGGTAGGGGTGGAATGGGGGGGGATAGAGAGGGAAGTGGCCTGTGGGGGTGGAAGGCTGGTGGGTTGGGGGGGGGGGGGCGTACAAAGGGAAGTTGGTGTAGGGTGTGTGGTAGAGGTGGAATGGGGGGGAGGAGGAGAGGGAAGTGGCATGGGGGGTGGAGGGCTGGTGTGGGTGGGGGGAGTACAAGGGGAAGTTGGTGTGGGGTGTGTGGTAGGGGTGGTGAAAGGTGGGGGGAGGAGGAGAGGGAAGTGGCCTGGGGGGTGGAGGGCTGGTGGGGGGGGGAGTACAAGGGGAAGTTGGTGTGGGGTGTGTGGTGGTCTGGGTGGGGCTCTTCAGTCACAGAACGTAGAACTAACGAGAAGATGAAGATGATGGAATGGACAGTTTGAAAAAGAGAAAGAAAATGGTCAATACTTTGTTTTTCGAAGGCTGATTTGTTTATTCATTTATCTATCTATTTATTCATTAGTTTAATGGTGTAGCCATTTACCTTTTTTTTCCCTCAAGGCCTGACTAAGCGTGTTGGTTTACGCTGCTGGTCAGGCATCTGCTTAGCAGATGTGGTGTAGCGTGTATGGATTTGTTCGAACGCAGTGATGCCTTCTTGAGTACTGAACTGAACTGAACTCGAAGGCTGAGTAGAAGTGTAGATTTTGTTGTTGTTGTTGTGAAGTTTTGGGATTAGTTGTATTATGGTCTAACGTTGACACTCACCTCAGTTGATAATTATATCCCAACGGGGGTTAGACTTTACAGGATTGTGGGAGGTGAAGGGTGCTGGTTAGGGTGTGGGGGTGGGGTGGTGGTGAGGTGGGGGTAGGATGTTTGTACACACTGTACAGATTGTCATTTTTATCTTCACTGTCTTGTTTGTATGTGTGTGTTGGGGGGGGGGGTGGGGTGGGGGCAGGGTGTTTGTACACTGTACAGATTGTTGTATATCATTTGTTCACTGTCTTGTTTGTATGTTCCGCATTGGTTTTTGATTGATCAATCCTGTGATAATTATCGCCAGTGGGCAGTAGCCCCTTACCAAGTGTACACACACACACACACACACACACACACACACACACACACACACACACTTCTGTGGTACATTTCATGTTGGTATGTTTGTTGTAACATCCATGGAATATCAACCCATAGAACATTACTACTACATATGAATCATACTTTACACTGATTGGCATTTTTACATGAATAGAATCACAAATTGCCTTCGACATTTTTTTTTTTAAACAATAAAGCTTTTGAAACCATGTAGACGGGTGATAATAAGTCTGTTTTGGCGTTTGTTAGTGTACGCGCGTATGTGTGTGTGTGTATAATAATGATAATAATAATAATAATAATAATGGTACTTATATAGCGCTGAATCTTGTGCATAGACAAATCTAAGCGCTTTTGCACCAGTCATTCTCACGCACGCATAACTCTAAAACTGGAGAAACTAAAGACAAGGAAGAGGCAGGGAAGGGAGGCTATTTTGGGAAGATGTGGGTTTTGAGGCCAGACTTGAAAGAGCTGAGTGTGGAGACTTGACGAAGCGAAAGAGGAAGTTCATTCCAATTGCAAGGTCCAGAGACAGAGAAAGAACGGCGGCCAACAGTCGAGAGTTTGAATCTAGGTATGCGTAAGTAGAGTGGATCCGAAGCTGATCGTAGTGAGCGAGATGGAGTGCAGAGGTGAAGGCAGCCACAGAGATAGGAAGGGGCTGATTTGTGAATACATTTGTAGCATAGAGTGCTGATCTTGTACTTTATTCGGTGTGAGACAGGGAGCCAGTGGAGATGTTGCAAAAGAGAAGTGATGTGCTCAGATCTTTTCTTTCTGAGGACGAGTCGGGCAGCAGAATTTTGTATGCGCTGAAGGGACTGAATGGATGAAGCAGGCAAACCAGACAATGAAGAGTTACAGTAGTCAAGGCGAGAGAGAATGAGGGAAACGACAAGTCTAGATGTTGCGTTAATGGACAGATATTTCCGGATGGAACTGATGCGCCCCAGTTGACAGTAGCAGGATTGACATGTCTGATTGATAAATTTTTGCATGGACAGTGTGTTGTCAAGGACAACGCCGAGTTTCCTGACTGAACTGGACAGAGGAATGGATGTACTGCCAAGTTTGATTGTATTAGTTGTAATGGAAAAGAGTTTTTGTTTAGTTCCTATGATCATTGCTTCAGTTTTGTCCGCGTTCAATTGTAACTTATTTAGAGTAATCCAGTTTTGAATATCCAGGAAGCATTTGGATGTTTCTTGCAAGAGCGACAACAGTTTTTCAGGTGTATCACTCTTCTGGAGTTGAGTGTCATCAGCATAAGAATGATGACTGACATTATGGCGGTTGATAATTTCAGCGAGAGGAGCAGTGTACTGCGTGAAGAGCACTGGGCCTAAAACAGATCCCTGTTTGTGTGTGTGTGTGGGTGTGCGCGCGTGTGTGTGTGTGAAACCGTACACGGTGCGGTTAATTGGGGATATTGCTGAAATCATTGTATTAAAAGGTTATTTGAACATCTGTAATGCATCGTTCGGAAAACAACAACAACACACAATGTGGTAGAATACCGATTTAATTAAACGAGTTATTGGTTTAAACATTTTTAATATCAAGAAACAAGGTGCAATACAGCGTTCAATTAAGAAGACTTGAGCAACAACAAGCATGAGCTTATATCGTGCTCGTTCATATGTAACAAGCAATACACAAACGCAATGGCGAAAATACACACATTATTTGACAATGAAAAGAAGGTTGAAGTGCAAGAAAAGCAACAACAACAAAAACAAAAACAAAAAAACCCCACCAAACTACTATTACCGCAACTACCACTGTCAACAACAACAATGAAAATATTAATGATGATACTAATACTAACATAGATGCAACAACAATAATAATAGAGTTATTGACGTGGGTGAGTGACAGGCTATGTTCTGCAGTTATCTACCGCTTTCTACCTCATACAAGTTTGTGTGCAGTGGGGGTGCGGGGTGTGTGTGTGTGTGTGTGTGTCTGGGGTGGTGGGGGTGGTGGTGGTGATTGCCGGAGAAAGAGGAAGGGAGATAACGATAATGATAACGATTAATGCAATTAATTAATCAGTTTCATTGATGGACAGAGAGAGTATGTGTGCGTGAGGGGGGGGGGGGGAGAAGGACGGAGAGACATGGACTGTGAACGTGTTTGTGTGTGTGGGTGTGCGTGTGTGTGTGTGTGTGTACGTGTTTGTGTGTGTGAGTGTGTTTGTGTGTGTGTGTGTGTGTCTTTGTGTGTGTGTGTGTGTTTGTGTATGTGTGTTTGTGTGTGCGTGTGTGTGTGTGTGTGCGTGTGTTAGTGTGTGTGTGTGTGTGTGTCTTTGTGTGTGTGTGTGTGCATGTGTGTGTGTCTTCGTGTGTGTGTGTGTGTGTGTGTGTGTGTGTGTGTGTGCGTGTGTGTGCAATGAGTGAGTGAGTGAGAGAGGCTAGACTTTAAGCTGCACTCGCACGCACACACACATACACACACACACGCACGCACGCACGCACGCACAAACACACACACCATAATATCATAAACTCATTTGAGCGCAGTCAAAAACGCACACACAAACAAAAGAACACTAAACAATGAAGAAGAAAACGAAATATTCTCCTTTCTTTAAATGTCGATAGAGACAGGTAGACACAACTGGAGTGACAGACAGGAACACTGAGAGTCATGTGTGGAGTCATGGCCTAGAGGTAACGCGTCCGCCTAGGAAGCGACAGAATCTGAGCGCGCTGGTTCGAATCACGACTAAACGAAATATCCTCCTGTCTTTAATTGTAGACATGAGACAGGCAGACACAACTGGATAGAGACAGAAACACAAGACAAGACAAGACAATGGTTTATTTATTAGGCCTCCGGCCCATAGCAAAGGAGTGGGCCACTAACAAAAATATTACATAATGAATCAAATAGTGTGAATAATATATCAATGCGCATGTGACTTGCAAGCTCTCTCTCTCTCTCTCCTCTCCCCTCCCTCAAACACATGCACGCGCGCATATACACACCCACATACACGCTCGCGCGCTAAACACACAGATCCAGCGATCTGGATTAACTCTCTCCAAACGAACGGCGAAAGAGACGACGTTAACAGGGTTTCACCCCAATTACCATCATCAAAATATTGCAAGCGGAAGGCTCTTATACTGAAGAGGTGAATGTTACAAAGAATACCACAATTCTGACGACGGAAGCTAAAGGTTGGGTCATTGAGACACCCACTGGACATCCGAGGGGTCTGTGTAGAGGAGAAGAGAGGACTGGCCGTACTGAGTGAGTTAAAGAGGCAGAAACACAGAGATTGAGAGACAGACATAGCAACCGTAATTCAAACGCCGGCAAACCCAAGCATACAAACAAACAGGCACAGGTTCAGACAGAGACAGAGACGGAAAGTGAACAAAACAGACTGAACACAGTTATCTCAGTTTTGTATCGACCTGTTTTGGTTCACATCCTAAAATTAAAGGAGATTGTTCAGTGTCCGGGCTGAGAGTGAACGAACCAGCTGTCCCGCGAATTAGCTGAACGTTAGGTTGTTCCCACGAAATTGCTGTTGCGTAAATAACGACCTGTTGGCTTACTGGGGTCCAGCGTGGTGTGGTGGGGTTGTCTTTGTTCGAGGGAGTCTCCTGGAGTGGAGCCCTAGGGTGTTACATCTGCCCGGGAGGGGATGGGGTGGGCGGGGGTCCATCTGGCGGTTGGAATGGGTGGGGGGGGGAAGGGGGTGGAGGGGAGAGAGAGGATTGTGAGTGGAGGTTCAACAAGGCGGGGGAGGGAGGTGGGTGGAAGGGGGGCGTTCAACAAGGGTGAAGGGGGGGGGGGGGAAGTGAAGGGGGTTCCAGATGGGTGGGAGTAGGGTTTTCAAGGGGGTGGGGTAAGGAGAGGAGGATGACGGGGGGTGGTGGGGGGGTTGATTCGGGGTGAGGGCGGTGGTGGTTTCAACGCCGGAGGGGATGGGGTGGGGTGGGGGTAGGGTGGAGGTTAGGGGGGCGGCGTGGGGGGTTGTTTGTCCATCTGACGTTGATAGTAAATGGCAGGGGACTTCAAAAGTCCGTGTGTACCGTGGTTCAAAGGGTGAGTCCCAGGAGCGTGGGTCGGTGGGTGGGTGGGTTTGAATCAGTCAAGGTAGATAATGATCTTCACAAGGGCCTTAAGTCTGGGGGTGTGGGGGAGGGGCTCGGGGGGTGGGGGGGGGAGCCCAGCCACACAGCTGGTTGTACCTGCTGGGTCTTACAAACATCAGACCGAAGGTACTGACATCACTTTTGTTTGATGGTCTCTCTGTCTCTCTTCTGTCTGTCTGTGTGTCTGTCTCTCTCTTCTCTCTGTCTGTCTGTACGTATGTCTCTCTTCTCTCTGTCTGTCTGTCTTCTCTCTGTCTCTGTCTGTCTGTCTCTCTGTTTGTCTCTCTTCTCTCTGTCTGTCTGTCTGTCTTCTCTCTGTCTCTGTCTGTCTGTCTGTCTCTCTGTTTGTCTCTCTCTCTCTGTCTCTGTCTCTCTCTCTTGTTTGTTCGTTGGTGGGTTCTCATTGTTGAAATGAAGTGATGTGTAAACTTCCTTGTAAAATAAAGTGATATTTGTTTTTCTCTCTTTCACTTTCTCTGAGTATTTCTTTCACTCTGTATTGTAAATTAAAGCGATACTCTCTCTCTCTCTCTCTCTCTCTCTCTCTCTCTCTCTCTGTCGTTTGTTCGTTCGTTCCTTCGCTTTGTTGAAATAAGGTAACGTGTAACGTTCTTGTAAATAAAGCGAATTTTCACAGAGACAGAGACACAGAGAGAGAGAGAGAGAGAGAGAGAGAGAGAGAGAGAGAGAGAGAGATTTGTCTTTATCTTTCACTTTCTCTGTGTGTTTCTGTCTTGTAAGCTATTCTCTCTCTCTCTCTCTCTCTCTCGGTCTCTCTCTCTGTGTGACTCTCGGTCTGTCTCTCTTGGTTCCTTGTTGTCTCCCTTGATTTCACTTCAGATAACAGTTGTAGCTGATTTTGTGACAAACAATGGGAAGCACGGACACCAGTTTTTGCCAGGGTTGTGGGGGATTTTTCTGCTGCTGTTTGCCGATGACATAGCTTTGATCTCTACTACTCCCTCCGGACTTCAGAATCAGATAAATAATTTGCATTGAGTTTCCGACTCCCTTGGACTGACAGTAAATTTACAGAAAACGAAAATTATAGTTTTTAGAAAAGGTGATCATCTGAGTAAATATGAGAAATGGTACTATAAATGGCAGGAGATTGAAATTGTGAATAGCTATAAATATTTAGGTTTTACTTTGTCAACTAGATTATTATTATTATATATATATCACTGTCCGGGTTTGCAAGCAGGGCGAAGGGTAAAGTGGTAGAGATAATATAATAAAAACTATGTATAGTCTTGGTAATATTGATATATTCATTTTCTTTAAGATGCACAAGTCAAACCTATGTTATTATTTTCATCTGAAGTGTAGGGTCTAAGTCATGTTAAAGTTATAGAAAACATACACCTTTTTGCTTGTAAACATTTCTTAGGTGTCAGTGGAAAAACACCAAACACAATGATGTATGGAGAGACAGGCAGATATCCGCTTTATAGTGATAGTTATTTGAGTGCAGTAAGATACTGGTTTAAAATACAAAAAATGACACCGACTAGATTACCAAAGTAAGCATACGAAAGAAACATCAACAAAGAAAGACAATCTAAAAACTGGGCATATCAGGTAAAGCAGTGTTTAGATTCATTTGGATTTTCAGAAGTATGGATATATGGAGGGGTGGGAGATGAAAAAAAAATCTTAGTTGTTTAGAATGGTTGATTATCATAAACTAGACTGGAACGGAAAGTTGGAAAACAGTGACTGTTTTAAGCAATACGCAAATTCAAATCTTTATTACAGTCAGAAAAATACCTGCGAGATACTACAATAGCAAAATTTAGAGTGGATCTGATGAAGTTTCGTCTGGGCGTTAACGACCTTAAAGTAAATAAAAGATATAGCAACAACAAAAAACTGTCCCTTTTGTAATGAGCTAGAAACTGAAGTTCATTTTCTTATTAGATGTCCTGTATATGCTAAACTACGAGAAAAGTATATATTTAAACATTATAGAAATAGTTGGGTTACGCTGCTGGTCAGGCATCTGCTTGGCAGATGTGGTGTAGCGTATATGGATATGTCCAATCGCAGTGACACCTACTTGAGCTACTGAAATTGAAACTACTGAAACTATAGAAATAGTAACACTTCAGGCAATCTATACAAGGGAGTCGTGCCAAAAGACTTCGTATTGAAACTGTCCAGGTGAACACACACACACACACACACACACACACACACACACACAATCACCACACACACGCATGCACATACATGCACACGCACACACATCACACACACACACAAGTTTCAAGTTCCAAATTTTAATTATCCTTTCTTTCCTATTGGAGTATGGAGGATTACTGCAAAATAATCTTTTCATGCCTAGAACAAACATTTCCAAATACACAACAATGTCACATAAAAGTTGAGAAAACACAAATGTCTTTTAATCCAAAAGTGTAGCTAGGCAACATTTGCAAATCTAATAATCTTACTTACAGCTAAAATGACTTTTTTGCCTCCTTTGAGCATAATTATTACAAAAATTAAAAACCGATTTTGGAGACAAATATTTTTAGGAACATATCTATTTCGTAACTGATAATAATTGGGACATTCCATTATAAAATGAAACTCATCCCCAATTACAGACATGTTACAAACCTTACAAAGCCGTAACTCTCGTGGTATGCCTTTTTGTCTCCCTGTTTCTATTTCCAGCTTATGATTAGCACTTCAAAATCTGAAGAAGCTGATAACGTAATTATCAGGCATTTGACATATATTTTTCTCTTCCAAATCCACTTTTGAAATTTCGATAAAACAAACATTTACTACTCGCCTCTAAAGCATGTCTCCATAAAATTTTGAAAACTATCTCTTTAAGCAATGTTGACATGCTTGTAGAAAGATTCCCTCTCTAAGAAGAATTGAGGATCCCAAAAGCAGTTATACCCTGTTTCTATAAAAATTTGTCTGATACAACTCATCCATTTTGAAGAATGAATACCATTTCGATATAAGTCAAGTAATATCAAATATATTTTCCCAGAATATTTTTCTGTGTTTGATATCGCAAAGCTGGTCCAAAATCGAACTAATCTCATTTTCACTAACACACTAATTGGATAAATACCAATTTCTCCATAAACAATTTGGGTCATAGTATTTCTGCTCAGTTTGAACAAGCGTTTCAAAAATTTCAATTCTAATTTTTCAAGTATATCTACATTTTTATTTCTGCACCATACAACAAAATAGGAACAATCATAGACTGGTACATGTCCAGAATGATGTGTAAAGGTAAATCTTGCTTTCTGGCTGACTGAAGTAACGAAAACATAGCTTTTGGGGCCTGTTCATCAATCAATTTTTGAGCACACACACACACACACTGACCGATGACATGTCTTATCCTTTTGGTGTGGAGGGTGGGGGGTGTAGCTTCGGGCAATCTAGTCAAGGGAGTCGTGCTGAAACGAAGGGCTTCGTTTTGAAACTGGCGGGGTGGACACACACACACTAACCGATGACGTATCTTTTCCCTTAGGTGTGGGAGGATAGCGTGGGGGGAGGATGGGGAGGGTGGAGGGGTAGCTTCGGGCAATCTATACAAGGGAGTCGTGCTGAAAGACTTTGTATTGAAACACACACACACTGACCAATGACGTGTCTTTTCCCTTAGGTGGGGGGGAGGGAGGGTAGCGTCAGGCAATCTATAACAACATAAGGGAGTCTTGCCGAAAGCCATTCTATTCGTTTCGAAACTGGCGGGGGGGTGGGCGGGCACACACACACACCAACCGATGACGTGTCTTCTCCCTCAGGTGGGGGTGTGGAGGTGGGGCTGGACCGTGGGGCCAATCTAAACAAGGGTGTCGTGCTGACGGGCCTTGCTTTGAAACTGCCCACCCCGCTGGGCACAATTAAGACTGACGATAACAATCGCCGCTGTCCACAAGTCTTGCGTAAGGATCCCCCCCCTCCCTCCATCCCCCCAAACTCAGTACTTTGGTTGGGATAAAAGTTTAGGGGGTGGGGTGGGATGGGGAGGGTGGGGGTTGGGGGGTGGCAGGTGTCAACAGCTATGATGTAGCGTGGCACTCCTACTATATACGTGCTTGTGAACCAGTCAAACATCGGTGTGTCAGCATGTCTGAATGTTCCCATGGGCTCCCTCTCCCCCACCCACCCACCCACCCCCACCCCCCATAGCTACCTATAGGCCTTTCTTGGTCCACGTCAGTGGCATGCCATACACCCCAAGGGGTGTTGGAAGGTGGGCGTGGGGAAGGCGTGAGGGAGGGGAGTGGGGGACCCTTGGGGGGGGGGGGTGGTAAGAGGTGTTACAGCATCCCTCGTCTTTAAAAGCCGGACGTTCGTTGGGATGCCTCCACAGCTGACTTCAACTGCTACAAACGGCAACGAGAGCTCTACAACACCAACACACCAGTTCTGAGCGTGTTCCTCTACTAGAGCTGCCCACTCCAGTCCATCAACACTACAATTCCATCTGTGTCCAGTCCTGTCTGTAAGTTAACTCTGCTTGACCAATGCCAAGTAAATCATTTAACCAGAAACATTTCTTACTTGATACAGGAGACATTAAGAGAGGCAGGGATGGTTGTTTGGTAAGCTGTGATATAGTTTTCTTCTTGTTGTTGTTGTGTTTGTCTGGATACAGTGTTTGTTTTTTTCCCTTCAGCTTTATGGTTCTTGAAAATATTCTGACGGGCCTTACAGTATTTTTCAGTGTTTGTATGACCACGTCTGTTACAATGATAAAAGCCCGAAGTCGAATGTATCTTACTTAGTGTATGCCTGAGAAACATGGAATATGTTGGATTAATGTTGTGGGTGTGAATGTATGAATATTTACTTATTTGCTGTTATTTCCCCTTATTTTTCGTTTTGCTTTTTCTTTTCATCGTTTGCTAAAATAAGCTGAATAATCCCCCTTGGCACTAGAGCTGTAAAACGCTATTTGTCAATAAAAAAAAAAATCTTGTCTCTCTCTCTCCCTCTGTCTCTCTCTCTCTCTGCAGAGCCATGCTTGTTCCGTCTGGTTCTACTGATGGCATCTAATAATGAAGCATTATTCGAAATTTAGCATTGTATCTTTATAAAGCATTTCAATTAAGAGAGGCTGCTGTGTCTTGATTTCTGTGTTGTAAATTCTTTTCTTGTTTTTCAAAGGGCCTGTGGTGCTTGTATAATTCTTGGTTTGATTATACATTTGAATTTTTGTCCCTCTTCATATGGGGCTAAGGCCTTAAATGAATAAAACATCTGAATCTGAAACTGAATCTCTCGCTCGCTCGCTTGCTCGCTCACACTAATGGAGGAATGGCATAAAATTTACTGCATGATTTTTACAGATGTAAGATCCTACTTTTGGCTGACATTGTTGTTTTGTTGTCTGCAGCGCTTTGTCTTCACGTCGTTGACATCGAGCTGACACAGATCATCACACCAGTTAAAGGTAAAGAAACCCAAGAGTATATTATTGTGTGAAAAGATTGGTATTTGGGGGGACATGGAACAGATTTTGTGACTGAGTTTGTACGTCTGTTGTGAATGTAATCTTCGCAAAGTTGTTTTAAAATAATGGATGTGTTGTTTAGGTGTTATTTGCACTTGTTTTCCTCCACAATTAGGTTGTGTGTGTGTACATGTGTGTGTGTGTGTTTGTGTGTTTTTGTGTGTGTGTGTGTTACAAAACAATATGAATTGGAACAGAAGGAAAATCCAGTCTAAAAAGCAAAATATTGCATGATGCAGAACAGATTGGCAGATGCTTAAAGTAAATTGTGAGTGAAAGTGGCATCAGTTAATCAATCAACCACTCCGACCAATGAAGTAAGCTGTCAAATCCATGCAGTTGGCCAGTCATCATACCATGGATACATGAATGAATGAATGAGTGGATCGATAAATAGGTGAATAGGTTCAAACAGTAGCCATGTAAATGAATCTAATATATAAATGATTTATTTGAAAATAGATTAAAGATTTTTTTTATGCACTTAACAAAAAGAATAGAAACAACAACTAACTAGCTAGCTAACCAACCAACCAAGTAAAGTTTCACATACGTAGAGAAGCGTTCATAGGACATTTCAGTTCTAGAATTTCAGCTGGAGTCTTTGAGATTATTTTTTCATCGCTGCTCTATATTTCGCTCTGTTTGTTAAAAGCTGCTTTTTTCCAGTCCGGAAGATTGAAGGGTCTGTTGGTTTCAGTTGTGTTCATCGCCTTGTTGAAAAATTCACCAGTTTTGTTTTCTTTTCTTTTCAGGTCGAGACTCGTCTTTCGTGCTCTGAAGAGCTATTCTACACATTTTTAACAGTAAGTTTGTGTGTGTGTGTGAGGGGTGTGTGTGTGTGTGTGTGTCTAAGTGCGTGCGTGTGTGTGTGCGTGTGTGCGTGCGTGCATGTGTTAAATGGTATTAGTGTTGATTTTTATAGACATTTCGTTTACCTCTCTCTCTCTCTCTCTCTCTCTCTCTCTCTCATAGCATTCACATTCGCATTCTCTCTCTCTCTCCCTTTCTCGCTATTTTCAATTAAACGATATCTGAACGCGGTCACTCCAACTATTGTATAGGGACACAGGGGGCATCCTCTCAGTAATCATGAAAACTTCAGTGGAATGTATTGACTACTGTGGCTCAGATTAACAAGAAGAATGCCCATAACTAGAATCAGCAGACAAATCAGTGAACTGCTTCATTCACAAAACGAACTGGGAAAAGTTAACTGGGGTTTCGAAAATACAGAATGCCAGTGGTTTTTGGATTGTATGCTTATGTCTAGGTGGAGGATATGAATATAACTTCTTGTCAGTTTTTTTAAGACGTATGGACTTCGTGTTATAAACTGTTAAATAGAAACATCAAGAATGGCATTCTTCTTCTTCTTAATCTTCTTTCGTGGCCTGCAACTTCCGGGTTCGTTCGCGATATACACAAGTGGGCTTTTGCGTGTATGACCATTTTTACCCCGCCATGTAGGCAGCTATACTCCGTTTTCGGGGTGTGCATGCTTGGTATATTCTTGTTTCCATAAACCACCGAACGCTGACATTGATTACAGGATCTTTTAACGTGCGTGTTTGATCTTCTGCTTGCGTATACGCACGAAGCGGGTTCAGGCAAAAACAGGTCTGCACATATGTTGACCTGGGAGATCGGAAAAATCTCCACTCTCTACATACCAGGCGCCGTTACTGAGATTCGAACCTGGGACCCTCAGATTGAAAATCCAATGCTTTAACCAGTCGGTTATTGCGCCCGTCGAATGGCATTCGAAAATCAGCAGGCACTGTTCGTTTAAAGATACACTTGGCGCTGAAAAATATTTATTCATGACCAATAAATTGAGACACTCCTGCTCGATTCGAACCTGGACTTGGAGCGTTCGGATTGAAGAACCACAGCATGTGGTGTTTGACCAGGTCTGAAGCAAACAGTGATTGCCTTTTGTGCGGCTTCAAGAAATATGACGAAATTTGTTCCATTCCCATTATTTGAAAATAGATTAAAGATTATTTTTTTATGCACTTAACAAAAGAATAGAAACAACAACTAACCAACTAGCTAACCAACCAACCAAGTAAAGTTTCACATACGTAGAGAAGCGTTCATAGGACATTTCAGTTCTAGAATTTCAGCTGGAGTCTTTGAGATTATTTTTTCATCGCTGCTCTATATTTCGCTGTGTTTGTTAAAAGCTGCTTTTTTCCAGTCCGGAAGATTGAAGGGTCTGTTGGTTTCAGTTGTGTTCATCGCCTTGTTGAAAAATTCACCAGTTTTGTTTTCTTTTCTTTTCAGGTCGAGACTCGTCTTTCGTGCTCCGAAGAGCTATTCTACACATTTTTAACAGTAAGTGTGTGTGTGTGTGTGTGTGTGTGAGGGGTGTGTGTGTGTGTGTGTGTGTGTAAGTGCGTGCGTGTGTGTGTGTGCGTGTGTGCGTGCGTGCATGTGTTAAATGGTATTAGTGTTGATTTTTATAGACATTTCGTTTACCTCTCTCTCTCTCTCTCTCTCTCATAGCATTCACATTGGCATTCTCTCTCTCACTCTCCCTTTCTCGCTATTTTCAATTAAACGATATCTGAACGCGGTCACTCCTTCAACTATTGTATAGGGACACGGGGGACATCCTCTCAGTAATCATGAAAACTTCAGTGGAATGTATTGACTACTGTGGCTCAGATTAACAAGAAGAATGCCCATAACTAGAATCAGCAGACAAATCAGTGAACTGCTTCATTCACAAAACGAACTGGGAAAAGTTAAACAGGGGTTTCGAAAATACAGAATACCAGTGGTTTTTGGATTGTATGCTTATGTCTAGGTGGAGGATGTGAATATAACTTCCTGTCAGTTTTTTTATATTTGAAAATAGATTAAAGAATTTTTTTATGCACTTAACAAAAGAATAGAAACAACAACTAACCAACTAGCTAACCAACCAACCAAGTAAAGTTTCACATACGTAGAGAAGCGTTCATAGGACATTTCAGTTCTAGAATTTCAGCTGGAGTCTTTGAGATTATTTTTTCATCGCTGCTCTATATTTCGCTGTGTTTGTTAAAAGCTGCTTTTTTCCAGTCCGGAAGATTGAAGGGTCTGTTGGTTTCAGTTGTGTTCATCGCCTTGTTGAAAAATTCACCAGTTTTGTTTTCTTTTCTTTTCAGGTCGAGACTCGTCTTTCGTGCTCTGAAGAGCTATTCTACACATTTTTAACAGTAAGTGTGTGTGTGTGTGTGTGTGTGTGTGTGTGTGTGTGTGTGAGGGGTGTGTGTGTGTGTGTGTGTGTAAGTGCGTGCGTGTGTGTGTGCGTGTGTGCGTGCGTGCATGTGTTAAATGGTATTAGTGTTGATTTTTATAGACATTTCGTTTACCTCTCTCTCTCTCTCTCTCTCTCTCTCTCTCTCTCTCTCATAGCATTCACATTGGCATTCTCTCTCTCACTCTCCCTTTCTCGCTATTTTCAATTAAACGATATCTGAACGCGGTCACTCCAACTATTGTATAGGGACACAGGGGGCATCCTCTCAGTAATCATGAAAACTTCAGTGGAATGTATTGACTACTGTGGCTCAGATTAACAAGAATGCCCATAACTAGAATCAGGAGACAAATCAGTGAACTGCTTCATTCACAAAACGAACTGGGAAAAGTTAAACTGGGGTTTCGAAAATACAGAATACCAGTGGTTTTTAGATTGTATGCTTATGTCTAGGTGGAGGATATGAATATAACTTCCTGTCAGTTTTTTTATATTTGAAAATAGATTAAAGAATTTTTTTATGCACTTAACAAAAGAATAGAAACAACAACTAACTAGCTAGCTAACCAACCAACCAAGTAAAGTTTCACATACGTAGAGAAGCGTTCATAGGACATTTCAGTTCTAGAATTTCAGCTGGAGTCTTTGAGATTATTTTTTCATCGCTGCTCTATATTTCGCTGTGTTTGTTAAAAGCTGCTTTTTTCCAGTCCGGAAGATTGAAGGGTCTGTTGGTTTCAGTTGTGTTCATCGCCTTGTTGAAAAATTCACCAGTTTTGTTTTCTTTTCTTTTCAGGTCGAGACTCGTCTTTCGTGCTCCGAAGAGCTATTCTACACATTTTTAACAGTAAGTATGTGTGTGTGTGTGTGTGTGTGTGTGTGTGTGTGTGTGTGTGTGTGTGTGAGGGGTGTGTGTGTGTGTGTAAGTGCGTGCGTGTGTGTGTGCGTGTGTGCGTGCGTGCATGTGTTAAATGGTATTAGTGTTGATTTTTATAGACATTTCGTTTACCTCTCTCTCTCTCTCTGTCTCTCTCTCTCTCTCTCGTAGCATTCACATTGGCATTCTCTCTCTCACTCTCCCTTTCTCGCTATTTTCAATTAAACGATATCTGAACGCGGTCACTCCTTCAACTATTGTATAGGGACACAGGGGGCATCCTCTCAGTAATCATGAAAACTTCAGTGGAATGTATTGACTACTGTGGCTCAGATTAACAAGAAGAATGCCCATAACTAGAATCAGCAGACAAATCAGTGAACTGCTTCATTCACAAAACGAACTGGGAAAAGTTAAACTGGGGTTTCGAAAATACAGAATACCAGTGGTTTTTGGATTGTATGCTTATGTCTAGGTGGAGGATATGAATATAACTTCCTGTCAGTTTTTTTATATTTGAAAATAGATTAAAGAATTTTTTTATGCACTTAACAAAAGAATAGAAACAACAACTAACTAGCTAGCTAACCAACCAACCAAGTAAAGTTTCACTGACGTAGAGAAGCGTTCATAGGACATTTCAGTTCTAGAATTTCAGCTGGAGTCTTTGAGATTATTTTTTCATCGCTGCTCTATATTTCGCTCTGTTTGTTAAAAGCTGCTTTTTTCCAGTCCGGAAGATTGAAGGGTCTGTTGGTTTCAGTTGTGTTCATCGCCTTGTTGAAAAATTCACCAGTTTTGTTTTCTTTTCTTTTCAGGTCGAGACTCGTCTTTCGTGCTCCGAAGAGCTATTCTACACATTTTTAACAGTAAGTATGTGTGTGTGTGTGTGTGTGTGTGTGTGTGTGAGGGGTGTGTGTGTGTGTAAGTGCGTGCGTGTGTGTGTGCGTGTGTGCGTGCGTGCATGTGTTAAATGGTATTAGTGTTGATTTTTATAGACATTTCGTTTACCTCTCTCTCTCTCTCTCTCTCTCTCTCTCATAGCATTCACATTGGCATTCTCTCTCTCACTCTCCCTTTCTCGCTATTTTCAATTAAACGATATCTGAACGCGGTCACTCCTTCAACTATTGTATAGGGACACAGGGGGCATCCTCTCAGTAATCATGAAAACTTCAGTGGAATGTATTGACTACTGTGGCTCAGATTAACAAGAAGAATGCCCATAACTAGAATCAGCAGACAAATCAGTGAACTGCTTCATTCACAAAACGAACTGGGAAAAGTTAAACTGGGGTTTCGAAAATACAGAATACCAGTGGTTTTTGGATTGTATGCTTATGTCTAGGTGGAGGATATGAATATAACTTCTTGTCAGTTTTTTTTAAGACGTATGGACTTCCCGTGTTGTAAACTGTTAAATAGAAACATCAAGAATGGTATTCTTCTTCTTCTTAATCTTCTTTCGTGGCCTGCAACTTGCGCGTTCGTTCGTGATATACACAAGTAGGCTTTTGCGTGTATGACCATTTTTACCCCGCCATGTAGGCAGCTATACTCCGTTTTCAGGGTGTGCATGCTTGGTATATTCTTGTTTCCATAAACCACCGAACGCTGACATTGATTACAGGATCTTTTAACGTGCGTGTTTGATCTTCTGCTTGCGTATACGCACGAAGCTGGTTCAGGCAAAAACAGGTCTGCACATATGTTGACCTGGGAGACCGGAAAAATCTCCACTCTCTACATACCAGGCGCCGTTACTGAGATTCGAACCTGAGACCCTCAGATTGAAAACCAACGCTTTAACCAGTCGGTTATTGCGCCCGTCAAATGGCATTCGAAAATCAGCAGGCACTGTTCGTTTAAAGATACACTTGGCGCTGAAAAATATTTATTCACGACCAATAAATTGACACTCCTGCTCGATTCGAACCTGGAGCGTTCGGATTGAAGAACCATAGCATGTGGTGTTTGACCAGGTCTGAAGCAAACAGTGATTGCCTTTTGGGCGGCTTCAAGAAATATGACGAAATTTGTTCCATTGCCCAATGCGCACACACACACGTCAGTAACAGATAAGCATTCACTGAAGAATAAAGCCCGATATGTGACTCAAATGAAACATATGCTCAAAAGCATAAAACAAATAATACCTTTATCCCAAATTCTTACTGTAGTAATTCAATTGTAGACCTAAAACACTGGAAAAATGTGCAGACAGTATAAAGAAACAAGAGAGGCAGAACCTTCAAGACTCGCTTGTGATCCACTTTTTAAAAAAATCCAAGCTTTTTATGTATTTAGTATAATGCATTTACTGTTATATTTATATTCTTTATATTCTCTAAACTTGGCACTTTGATCTGATATTCGACTCAACAAAAGATCTGTCATTATTTTCATTTTTTGTTCAAACAGGAACTTCTTTTGCTAAGCATGAAAGTTTTGTTTATTGCAAACGTTTTGCTGCAGGCAGTAAAACAAGGGAAATTACTCTGCTGGGGGACTTAGTTTGCTTTAAACTGATCTTTCTCATCTTAAACATTACATTTTGAAATTATACTCAATACATAAAAAGCTTGGATGTTTTTTAAAAAGTGCATCATAAGTGAGTCTTGAAGGCCTTGCCTCTCTTGTTTCAAAATGTAATGTTTAAGATGAGAAAGATCAGTTTAAAGCAAATTAACTCCCCCTAGCATTAGAGTAATTTCCCTTTTTTACTATCTGCACCAAAACGTTTGCAAAATAAATAAAACTTCCATGCTAGCAAAAGAAGTTCCTGTTTGAACAAAAAATGATAATAATGAATGCTCTAGCTGTTGGGTCAGAATATCAGATCAAAGTGCCAAGTTTAGAGAATACAAAAAATATAAATATAACAGTAAATGCAGTTTGCATATAATTAGGCTTCATTCTTTTTTTTTTTTGTGCCCATCCCAGAGGCGCAATATTGTTTTAAACAAGATGACTGGAAAGAACTGAATTTTTCCTATTTTTATGCCAAATTTGGTGTCAACTGACAAAGTAGTTGCAGAGAAAATGTCAATGTTAAAGTTTACCACAGACACACACACACACACACACACACACACACACACACACACACACACACAGAGACAACCGAACACCGGGTTAAAACAGACTCGCTTGTTTACACAAGTGAGTCAAAAAGCGAAATGTGCATATCAATGGAATATGCTGATGAAGAAATGGATGCACTAGTGAATATAAAAGTAAAAATTATTGAATATAAATGTAAATGATTTATGACTATGGATGGTCCTTTTGTGCGTTTGTTTTTTGTTGTTTTTCTTTCCTTTTTATTGGATTGGTGTATTTCATTGTTGGTAATCCCTCTTGCTAAAAGGATTGGTGTATTTCGTTGTTGGTAATCCCTCTTGCTAAAAGGATTGGTGTATTTCGTTGTTGGTAATCCCTCTTTCCAAAAGGGTTGAAGTTGCTTTTGAGGATAAATTGTCATGTCATGTTTCTATCTCTCTCTAGTAAATTATTTCTTATCTTAAAAAACAACTCGGGGTCAGGTTGTAAAAACAAAATTAAACGTGTTGTACTCATTCACTCTATCCCTGTCTCTGTCTCTGCCTCTCTCTCTCTCTGTCTCTTTCTTTCTCTCCCTGTGTGTGTGTGATTGTGATGATGCTGTGTGTGTGTGTGTGTGTGTGTGTGTGTGTGTGTGTGTGTGTTGTATCGTCTATTTTGCTATGATGATTCAGATACAGGACAGACATGATGGGAATAGGTGAGGAAAAAAAAAGATGTTTATTTTGCGTTTAATTCTTATAACACAGATTTACAGGCTTTGGTTTTAACTGCCGTTTTAGGAATAACTTCAACTTTCTGTTCGATGTACAACAGAACTAATCCGTTTCAATTTTTTTGTTTGTTTTACCTTGCAGACGTAGAAACCCAAGTCCACGTTTTGAAATGGCTGGCCACAGTTTGAGCCTGCTGGATTTTCCAGAGGAGATCCTTATCAGGATCTTTTCCTTTTTAATGATCTCTGATCTCATTGTTGGGGTCAGAGGTACATGTAAATATTTTTATAAACTTTCATGTATTCCCAGCCTCTGGAAATGTGTCACAATAGACCACAATCACAATGAAGAAGTGCCTGAATCTTTGATAGGAAAATCAGAGGACTTTTACTCCCTTTTACTGCAGCAAAAGTGCCTGTTTGGCATCAGTAATTTGGGTAGGGATGTCGGAATTGACAAAGAAGTGAAGGCTGTAGTGACGTCCATTGAAGAGAAGGGCAAAGTGTGGTACAGCTGCTCTGTGGCTGGTCAGAGCTTTTACCCGGCACTGAAACAGCTGACACTCGTGCAGAATGACTTGCCACAAGTGGACTTTCTTTCCAATTACAGTGGTCTTCGTCATCTGCACATAGACGTAAATCCTATTGACATAAACGTTGAATACTCTGCAGTAAATCACTTTATTGCAAAGTGTTTTGAACTTTTCAAATGTTTGACAAAATTGGAAAAACTAACATTCATCTGTTATACTGGAATCACAGATGATGATGTTGAAAACTCCATCAAGGATTACTTCACCACAGGACAAAAGCTTAAAGAGATTCGTCTGGAACTCTGGGTCAGCGCTGACATTGTCAAAACTATCTTTGACCATTGTCATCAGCTGCAGGACTTAGAGGTGTCCCGATCTGATTTGACATCAGCGGTTTTCAACAAGTTTTTTAAGAGGCCCAATCAGCTGATGTCTTCTCTTAGGCTTGGAACCTACCGAGCACTGAATGTGTCCTTCATACACACCATTTCAGCTGCTTTTCCAAACCTGAGAATTCTAAAATTATGTGTTAACTTGTCTGACTTCGTAGTTAGTAGCACAAACAGAACAGCAGACAAGGGATTGGGACACCCACTTTCGGTTTGGTCATGTTTGAAGGAACTCGATCTGGACCTGGTTTCCAGATCTTTTAACAACATTGACACTGCAAAGAAACACCTGTGCTGTGAAGTTTTCCACGTCCTCACAAATTCCACAAACAATGGCAATCTTCAGAAACTTTCTCTGAAGAACTTCTGTTTCGGAAAGGAAGAAAGCCATTTCTCGAAAATGTGTCGGAGCCAGCCCAGTATAGAAACTGTCCGACTGGAAAATTGTGATGTTCAGCACAGTGACATTGTGGCACTTGCAGAGAACTGCCCACTGCTGAAAACAGTTGACCTTATCAACTGCCAAGAGGTGGGTTCACATGAAGTTTCGATTCTGGTGAAAAACCTTCACAGACTGGAACATCTCAACTGCTGTGAAGGTTTTTCCCCAGTTCGGGACCTCCTTCCATTTTTGCAAAATGGAAGTGGAGAAGAAAAAGAAGATCCAGCAGGTTCAAGCGGTTGTCTGCCCCAGTCAAACAGAGGGTGTGGGTTGCGCACCCTTAAGCTGTGCTTGGGTGAGGAGACAACTGCTGCTGGACTGTCAGCACTGGTGTCCCTTTGCCGCAACCTTCACTCTCTGGATCTGACTGGAAATTTCACTGTGGACAGTGACGGCGTCAGAGTGATCTTGAGGTGAGAATTGATAATGTACACATAATATGCAAATGATGTACGGTGGTTCTTTGTATGGATTGATTATCGTTTTTGTAATTAAGCAGTGTGTGTGTGTGTGTGTGTGTGTGTGTGTGTGTGTGTGTGTGTGTGAAGGGTTTCTATATATTAATGTCATTTCCCCGCTTAATCCTTAAAAAGTTCCTTTGAAATAACGGAAGTATTGTTTGCTATTTTCCTCCACTATTATATGTATATTGGTACGAAAAATATATATATGTATGCATGTCATAACCCCTCCCCCCCCCCTTTTTTTTCATGGATTTAAAAAGTATGTTCTTTGTTTTATGTACATTTTATCATTTGTAAATAGTATGCATAAAAAAATAAGAAACACACACACATTCTCCGTTATATATTATCACACAGTTCCTAGCCATGTGGACGTCCTTCTTCAGTTTTGTACAATGTTCCTGGACATAATTCATGGATACATACTCAATATCAAAGTGTACAGTTTTGAATTTTCCGCCTAAAACAGCAAGAAGAGGATGGAGAAAGTCTGTATGAGTGCTGTGGAGTTTGGGGGTGGGGGTGGGGATGAGGGTAAGGTTGCCTTCTGTGGCAGACTTGTCTTGTGCGTGGAGTTTTTATGTCTATTTTTCAAGGGGGCCTCCACGTAATATCCACCACATCAGCGAAGCAGATGCCTCACCAGCAGCGTAACCCAAAGCGCTTAGTCAGCCCTTGGGAGAAAAAAGCAGAAGCAAATAATTGGATACATCGTTAAATTAATGAATAAATAAATAAACAATTGTGGAGTGATGGCCTAGAGGTAACGCGTCCGCCTTGGAAGCGAGAGAATCTGAACGCGCTGGTTCGAATCACGGCTCAGCTGCAAATATTTTCTCCCCCTCCACTAGACCTTGAGTGGTGGTTTGGACGCTAGTCATTTGGATGAGACGATAAACCGAGGCCCCGTGTGCATCATACACTTAGTGCACGTAAAAGAACCCACGGCAACAAAAGGGCTGTTCCTGGCAAAATTCTGTAGAAAAATCCACTTCGATAGGAAAAGCAAATAAAACTGCACGCAGGAAAAAATACAAAAACAATGGGTGGCGCTGTAGTGTAGCAACGCGCTCTCCCTGGGAAGAGCAGCCCGAATTTCACACAGAGAAATCTATTGTGATAAAAACAACAATACAATACAAATGTATGAATAAAAGTAAGATAGATAATCAAATAGAATGAAATGCAGAGAAGTAAAAAAAAAAAAAAAAAAAAACAAAACCACCCCAACAATAATGAAAAGAAAAAAATAGACAACATAAAGCGTCCATTCTTTTCAGTATCATGTCCCTTTCTTTCCAACAGAAAAGCATGCATTCTTTCAATATAATGAAAAGTTTCCATTCATTCCATATAACACAGTCCCAAATGTCCTTTCTGTCCATAACAGCGGCTGCACTCAACTGCAGGCGCTCAAGCTGCACGCCTTGCGGACGTTCTTCGTCCGTGAGGAGAACCTGACGGAGACCACCCTGGAGCACATCCACACTCTGGGGCAGGAGCTCCGCAGTGTGGACCTCGTCCAGTGCCGGGCGACAACGACAGCAGTGGCCAGAACGGTGGTGCTTTCTCCCAAGCTGGAACAGTTCAGCATCAACCAGTTTGATGCTGTCGATGGGGGAGAGGATCTCTATGGCTTCTCTCTCGAACCTGATCTGAAAGAGAAGCTGGAGATGGCTCTCCTCCAGTGGGACCAGCTTGGGAGAAAGATTATCAGGTGCAAGGTGACGACTTCTCATCCTTCATGTACGCCATTTTATGCGTACATTGAAAGGATGAGGATTACGGAGCCTCCTGCACCTGATAGAGTGCAGTTCACACCGTGGGAGTGAATGGTAAGTACATTGTATGTTTTGTGTTAGTATCTGTAGAGTTTTTGGTTCCATTCTCATAGATTTTGTGATCAAAATGCACTGTTTCAGGTTTTATTAGTTATGGGAATGGGTTAAAAAAAAAAAGGTGTTTATCATTCCATTTTCAGACTAATAGAGATACTTAATTTCTCTCTTGAGAAAGAATGCACTAGCTGGACGCTTGATAGG
>NC_134905.1:24683874-24691374 GCF_041734735.1 Babylonia areolata
TGCCATACAATCCATGACCTGACTGCCCAGTTGATTGCCATACAATCTATGACCTGACTGCCCAGCTGATTGCCATACAATCCATGACCTGACTTCCCAGCTGATTGCCATACAATCCATGACAATGCCCAGCTGATTGCCGTACAATCTATGACCTGATTTCCCAGCTGATTGCCATACAATCCATGACCTGACTGCCCAGATGATTGCTGTACAATCCTAGACCTGAATGCCCAGTTGATTGTCATTCAATCCATGACCTGATTGCCCAGCTGATTGCCGTACAATCCTAGACCTGATTGCCCAGCTGATTGCCATACAATCCATGACCTGTGAGTGAAGTGATGTGTCCATCGATATCGACGATGACCATCGTTGTCATCCAGCTGGGGGATGGGGGGAGTGTGGTGGTGGGGTGGGGGGCAGGATGCTCATGAATCTATCTGTGAATGCGCAGATGGCTGAATAGTCCAATCTGCGCACGAAATGTTCGCTGACAGTTGGGGCAGACAAAGACAGGCATACCATTGTCAGGGAGCTTGTTTGCCTGTGACTTTCTGGCCTGCCTCTTCTGAACAGCTGCAGCAGTCCTGTTGGCCTCGCACAACTTGGCACCTTTGTGCACAGCAGCGCGCCATTTGTTACGGTCCACTGCAGATTCCTCCCAGGAGTCAGGGTTGATATCAAACGCTTTCAAAGAGACTTTCAGAGTATCTCTGAAGCGCTTCTTCTGACCCCCGTGTGATCTCTTCCCTTGTTGCAGCTCGCCATAGAAGAGCCTTTTGGGCAGCCGATGGTCTGGCATGCGCGCCACGTGTCCAGCCCAGCGAAGCTGGGACTGCATCAGGATGGTGAAGATGCTGGGAAGGGTGGCTTTTGCGAGCACCTCTGTGTCTGGGGTCTTCTCTTGCCACTTGATGTTCAGTAGCTTCCTGAGGCATGTTGTGTGGAAGTGGTTCAGCTTCTTGGCATGTTGGTACACTGTCCAAGTTGCACAGGCGTACAGTAGTGTGGGGAGAACTACTGCTCTGTAGACCTTTAGCTTGGTCTCAAGACTAATGCCTCTTCTGTTCCAGACATTTGCATTGAGTCTACCAAAAGTTGCGCTTGCTCTTGCAATCCTGACGCTCACTTCATCGTCGATGGTCGCATTTCGTGACAGTGCGCTGCCAAGGTATGTGAACCGCTCCACCGCACTGAGTCTCTGACCGTTGACTGTGATGTTGGGCTCAACGTAGGGTTTCCCTGGGGCTGGCTGATGGAGAACTTCAGTTTTCCTCGTGCTGATGGTAAGGCCGAAGTTCCTGCTGGCTGTGGCAAACTTGTCGACGCTGAGTTGCATGTCAGCTTCAGATCCAGCGTTGAGGGCACAATCATCAGCAAACAAAAAGTCTCTGATGTCTGTCATGACCTTCGTTCTTGCTTGAAGCCTTCTGAGGTTAAACAACTTGCCATCTGTTCGGTACTTTAGGCCGATTCCAACATCGCCATCTCTGAAGGCATCAGTAAACATTGCAGAGAACATAAGGCTGAACAGCGTTGGAGCCAGGACGCAGCCTTGCTTGACACCATTTGTGACAGCAAAAGGAGCAGATGTTTCGCCTTTGTCCTGGACTCGAGCCTGCATGCCTTCATGGAATTGGCTGACCAAGGAAATAAATTTCCGAGGGCATCCGTACTTGGCCATGATCTTCCACAGTCCCTCTCTACTCACGGTGTCGAAGGCCTTAGTGAGGTCGACATAGGTGGAGAACAGATCAGCATTTTGCTCCTGACATTTCTCTTGCAGCTGCCTTGCAGCAAACACCATGTCGGTGGTTCCGCGCTCTTTCCGGAATCCACATTGGCTCTCAGGCAAATGACCTTGGTCAAGGTGTGCTGTGAGGCGGTTTAGTAGGATCCTGGCAAGTATCTTGCCTGCGATGGAGAGCAAGGAAATGCCCCGATGGTTATCACAGGCTTGCCGGTTCCCCTTTCCCTTGTACAAGTGAATAATAGATGCATCTTTGAAATCTTGGGGGATCGTCTCTTCTTTCCACATGAGTGAGTACAGCTGATGGAGCTTCTCAGTCAGCACAGTGCCTCCATCCTTGTAGACCTCTGCTGGTATGGAGTCTGAGCCAGGTGCTTTGCCACTGGATAGCAGACGGATTGCTTTCTGGGTCTCAAGAAGTGTTGGCGGATCGTCCAGTGCTTCGTTGATGGGGACTTGTGGGAGACGGTCTATGGCTTCATCATTTATGGAGGAAGGGCGATTTAAGACACTGTTGAAGTGCTCAGCCCAGCGTTCGAGAATTTTCTCCTTCTCGGTGATCAAGGTATTCCCATCTGCACTGAGGAGGGGGGGTGATCCTGAGGATGTGGGGCCGTAGACTTCTTTTAAGGCATCATAGAACCTCTTCATATCGTGCCTGTCAGCATATCCCTGGATCTCATCAGCTTTGTCACTCAGCCACTTATCCTGCATCTGGCGTAACTTTTGTTGAACAGTCCTGTGGATCGCATTGTACGCATCCTTTTTTGATGTGGACTTTGGGTTGCTCAGGTAGGCTTGATGAAGACGGCGTTTCTCATCCAGAAGCTGCTTGATTTCATCACAGTTTTCATCAAACCAGTCTTTGTGCTTTCTGGTCATGGGCCCCAGGGTCTCTGAAGCTGTACTATAGATCAGCTCACGCAGGGTCCTCCAGTCAGACTCCACATTCTGGTTGTCCAGAGAGGCGGATTCCAGACGATCTTCCAGTAGCTCCACAAAGGACTGTTTGATGGTGATGTTTTTCAGCTTAGCGATGTTGAGCCGTTTTGGAGCCTTCTGGCCTTGGGGGTGTCTCTTGGGCTGGATTCGAACATTCAGCTTCGAGACTACAAGGCGATGGTCTGTCCAACACTCGGCGCCGCACATGGTCTTTGTCACACGTACATCTTGCCTATCCCTTTTCCTGACGATGGCATAATCGATGAGATGCCAATGCTTTGAGCGAGGGTGCATCCATGACGTCCTGTTACGGGTAGGGAGGCAGAAAACTGTGTTGGTTATCAGCAGTTCGTGCTCTGCACAGGTCTGAAGCAAAAGCAATCCATTTGGGTTGCAGTGGCCCACACCGTGCTTTCCAATCACTCCATCCCAGGAGATGTAGTCAGAGCCATCTCTAGCATTGAAGTCCCCAAGAATGATGAGCTTGTCTGCTTTAGGGACAGCAGCAATGACAGAGTGAAGGTCTTCGTAGAACTTCGCCTTCACTTCATCCGGGTTGGTCATGGTTGGGGCGTAGGCACTGACAATGGTGAGGTGCTTCTGGCCAGATGCCAGTGGGAGTTTCAGGGTCATAAGCCTATCGTTGACTCCCTTTGGGATTCCAGCTAGCTTGCTGACAAGTGCTGTTTTTACTGCAAAACCAACGCCAGCCTCACGTCGCTCTTCGCTTCCTCGTCCACTCCAGAAGAAGGTGTGTAACCAGATCCCTGTTCACAGAGCTCGCCTTCGCCTGCAAGCCGAGTCTCACTCGAGGCTGCGATGTCAATGTTGTATCTGGCGAGTTCGGATGCAACTAGTGCCGTTCTCCTTTGGGGTCTGTCCGCGTTATCTCTGTCCAGGAAAGTCCTTATGTTCCAAGCACCAATGGTGAGAGGAACGATCCTTGTTTTTTTCTTTTCTTTCTTGTTGTTTCGACCACTGATGTAGGGTCCCCGCCAGCCGCGGTATGCTGGCCAGGGTGATATGGAGCAGGCAATTTTTAGGGCACCTTTTCTAGCCCCTTCCTCATGCCAGGGAGGTGAGCAGTGCATTCCTAAAGAGGGCTGCTCAGACGCTCAGACGGCTGCCGAGCTCCATCGCTGCTCCTGTCGACGAAGAACGACCCTATGGCCTGAGCCGCCTGCGTGCAGGTCTGCGGCTGCGACTGCCAGTGTACCCACACCTGTCGTTTCGTTGCTCGCCTGTCGCCACAGGACTTAGGGGTGATGAAATGATGAAGGATGAAATGTCATTTTGGATGATTGATGACTTGCGCGATGAGCTTGTTTAAAGTGAAGAGGAGTTGCGCAACGTCAACTTCACTCTCTCGTCCGGGTCCATCAATTTCCAGTGGCAAGACTAAGTCGAGACGACTGGAGGATGAGCACGGATGCAGTGGTTGACCAAGATATCCTTTCAGTGTCTCATCTTGCTCTCTGCACTCCACAGTGCGTTGCTGTAACTGCCTTCCTCTCCGTTGAACCGATAGGTTTCTTCCGCAGATTCTGCCGGATCCAGACTTCGCATGCATGGGTAGACACACCCCGGGGGCCAACTGCGTGTGGCATGCACACAGCACGGTGGAGCTAGATGGCCGTCGGTGGCTCTCCTGAGCCAACGCCCTTTTATGGATCTCCATAAGGGTGTCTAGCCACCCGCCTCACCAGTCCCGGAAGGGAGCGGTGGGAGTGTCGGTTTAGTCGCCGGCAACCCGACCCTGAACAGGTTGTACTGGATTACAGGTTACCAGTAGCAGATCTAATGACCTGACCTGACGTGGTATCCATGACCTGACGCCCGCTGATTGCCATACAATCCTACACATGACTGCCCAGTTGATTGCCATACAATCCATGACCTGACTTCCCAGCTGATTGCCATACAATCCATGACCTGACTTCCCAGCTGATTGCCATACAATCCATGACCTGACTGCCCAGTTGATTGTCATACAATCTATGACCTGAATGCCCAGTTCATTGCCATACAATCTATGACCTGATTTCCCAGCTGATTGCCATACAATCCATGACCTGACTGCCCAGCTGATTGCCGTACAATCTATGACCTGACTGCCCAGTTGATTGCCATACAATCTATGACCTGATCGCAAAGCTAATTGCCATACAATCCATGACCTGACTGCCCAGCTGATTGCCATACAATCTATGACCCGACTGCCCAGCTCATTGCCATACAATCTATGACCTGACTGCCCAGCTCATTGCCATACAATCCATGACCTGGTTGTCCAGCTGATTGCCATACAATCCATGACCTGACTTCTCAGATGATTGCCATACAATCCATGACCTGACTGCCCAGCTGATTGCCATACAATCCTAGACATGACTGCCCAGTTGATTGCCATACAATCTATGACCTGACTGCCCAGCTGATTGCCATACAATCCTAGGCATGACTGTCCAGTTGATTGCCATACAATCTATGACCTGACTGCCCAGTTGATTGCCATACAATCTATGACCTGATTGCAAAGCTGATTGCCATACAATCCATGACCTGACTGCCCAGCTGATTGCCATACAATCCTAGACATGACTGCCCAGTTGATTGCCATACAATCTATGACCTGACTGCCCAGCTGATTGCCATACAATCCTAGGCATGACTGTCCAGTTGATTGCCATACAATCTATGACCTGATTGCAAAGCTGATTGCCATACAATCTATGACCTGATTGCAAAGCTGATTGCCATACAATCCATGACCTGACTGCCCAGCTGATTGCCATACAATCCTAGACATGACTGCCCAGTTGATTGCCATAGAATCTATGACCTGACTGCCCAGCTGATTGCCATACAATCCTAGGCATGACTGTCCAGTTGATTGCCATACAATCTATGACCTGACTGCCCAGATGATTGCCATACAATCCATGACCTGGTTGCCCAGATGATTGCCATACAATCCATGACCTGGTTGTCCAGATGATTGCCATACAATCCATGGCCTGATTTCCCAGTTGATTGCCATACAATCCTAGACATGACTGCCCAGATGATTGCCATGCAATCAATGACCTCTTTGCCCAGATGATTGCCATACAATCCATGACCTGGTTGCCCAGATGATTGCCATACAATCCATGACCTGGTTGCCCAGATGATTGCCATACAATCTATGACCTGACCCCCCAGATGATTGCCATACAATCCATGACCTGGTTGCCCAGATGATTGCCATACAATCCATGACCTGGTTGTCCAGATGATTGCCATACAATCCATGGCCTGATTTCCCAGTTGATTGCCATACAATCCTAGACATGACTGCCCAGATGATTGCCATGCAATCCATGACCTCTTTGCCCAGATGATTGCCATACAATCCATGACCTGAATGCCCAGATGATTGCCATACAATCCATGACCTGGTTGCCCAGATGATTGCCATACAATCCATGACCTGGTTGCCCAGATGATTGCCATACAATCCATGACCTGGTTGCCCAGATGATTGCCATACAATCTATGACCTGACCCCCCAGATGATTGCCATACAATCCATGACCTGAATGCCCAGATGATTGCCATACAATCCATGACCTGGTTGTCCAGATGATTGCCATACAATCCTAGACATGACTGCCCAGCTGATTGCCATACAATCTATGACCTGAGTTCCCAGATGATTGCCATACAATCCATGACCTGGCTGGGAATGATTGCCATACAAATTATGACAGTGGTATGTAGCTTGGGAGAGAAGCGTGAGATATGTGACTGACTGATTGCCCACATGTGAAAAATTGCTGTGTTAATGGTCAGCTTTTCTTCCGTGTGGACGACCACTCTCGGGAAGAAGCGTCCGTCCTCGTATCTGTCCTTAATGTGGAAAAAGAGGATGTGGGGCAGCATCTGGGATCGTGTTCCCCCTTAGAGGGATAGGTCGGGATCTGGGGGGCGGGTGGGGGGATGGGTGGGGGGGGCGAGAGGTGAGGGGAGGGGGCAGCCTTCACTTTCCATGGACATGTGAGAGGTTTGGGGGCAGGAAGCTTAGTCCCCAACCCGAGGAGCAGACCGTACGTGGGTTAACTTCCGACCGTTTCTGTTTTGTCAGTGCCACATCCTGGACTCCAAATGAGAGGGGGTGACAGTTCTGGGGGCATTTCTTTCGATGTTGTCCCATTGCGGATAACACAGCTGTGTATTCCCCCACCCCTCGCCCTCAAGGTTATCCCATGCTAACCACAACGGAGATGCCCTCTTCCTTTTATTTTAAAATTCTGACACAGTGAAGCAGGAGCTATGATTCCCCCACCGCTGCGACAACTCGGAGACAAGCCCCGGCACCCAGAACAGCTGTCCCAGATCTACTGACGGACACAGTAGAGACAGGCAGGGTTCTTCCCACGAACAATTCGGGACTGGAACGCCCTGCCCCTGACAGCCGTAGAGGCCAATACTATCGGCACCTTGGTGTCAAGGCTGTCACAGTGGCTGCCAGATACAAACAACTGACAACCCTTCCGTGTTTTGTTGTTGTTTTTTTCTTCTTGTTGAAACCATTCAAGTAAAGAGGAAGGGATCGGTAATATTCTAAATTCTTAGCGCAGGGATCATGGACCAAAGTAGCAGTAAACGATGGGCTGGGGGTGGGGGTGGGGGTGGGGCTGTGCTGGTCGGGGTTTACCCCCCGGAGAACGCTTTGCGAGCAGGACTAGTCTAGCTTAGATATATCGAAATAAAGGTGTTTTTTTGTGTGTGTGTTTTTTGTGGGTTTTTTTTTAGATAGAATA
>NC_134905.1:24696374-24711374 GCF_041734735.1 Babylonia areolata
AACAAAATGATAGTCTAAAAATATTTTAATGATGAACACAATACCCCCCACCCACATGCACGTACACACACATGCATTGAACATACACACAAACACTCAACTGCACACAAGGACTATTAATTCCAACAAAGGACCATACATGTTTTACATACATACATATATATATTAATTCTCAGTTTAAAAAGTTGTTGAAAGTTACAGATGTTAAATTTGAACTAAACATCTCTTATTGATAGCTTTTTTCAACAAGACTGGAACGGAAAGCTGGAAAACAGTGATCTTTTTAAGGAATACCACAAATTCAAATCTTTATTACAGTCAGAAAAATACCTACGAGATACTACAATAGCAAAATTTAGAGTGGCTCTGGTGAAGTTTCGTCAAGGCGTTAACGACCTTAATGTAAATAAAACATATAACAATATGTTAACACCAAAAAAATGTCCCTTTTGTGATGATCTAGAAACTGAAGTTCATTTTCTTATTAGATGTCCTGTATATGCTAAACTACGAGAAAAGTATATATTTAAACATTATAGAAATAGTAACACTCCACCAATTCCATTTTTGTTACAAAATGAAGACTGGTGTGTAATAAGAGATGTCACCATGTTTATTTGCTATGCTTTTCGTTCCAGAGAGGAACTGATGTGAAGTTTAATTTAAAACGTTAAAATCAAATTGCGTGGCAGAACGTTTAGTTCTGTTGAATCTGGTTTTTCTTTCATTTCTTCAAATCGTTATCTTTATGTGTATGTGTTCTCATGTGGACAGGCTGGTGGCCTTCGCATTAAACTTCCTGCGTTCCTGCGTTCTCTCTCTCTCTTGTTTGTTCACTTGCTCTATTGAAATAAAGTAATATTTTGTGTAACTTTCTTACTATCTCTATCCCCCTCCATGCCCCCTCTCTCTGTCTCTCCCTCTCTCTTTCTCTCCCCATGTCTGTCTCTGTCTCCTTGCTCATCACATTCCACACACACACACATACACACACACACATACACACACACACATGCACACACACACTACGTACACAGGCGCACACACACACACACACTCACAAACAACCACCACACACACACACACACACACACACACACACACACACACATGCTGGCTTGATGTAAAAAAGCAATTGTTGCCTATTCAATTTACCATCATGAAATAAAATCTTGACTTGACTTCACACACACACACACACACACACAAACACTGACCAATGACATGTCTTTTCCCTTAGGTAGGTCATCAAGCAATTCAAGGGAGTCGTGCTGAAAGCCTTCGTATTGAAACTGACTGGGTGGGCACACACACACACACACACACACACAATGACCGATGACGTGTATTTTCCCTTAGGTGTGGGGGGATGGTGGGGGTGGAGGATGGGGGTGTGGAGGTGGGGGGGGTGTGTGGAGGGTGGAGGGGTAGCTTCGGGCAATCTATACAAGGGAGTCGTGCTGAAAGACTTTGTATTGAAACTGCCTGGGTGGATGCACACACACACACACACACACACATAATCACCAAACACACGCACACACAAACAGGCACACTCACATTCATCACACACACACACACACACACACACACACACACACAAGTTTCAAGTTTTAATTATCTTTTCTCTCCTATTAGAGTATGGAGGATTACTGCAAAATAATCTTTTCATGCCCAGAACAAACATTTCCAAATACACAACAATGTCACATAAAAGTTGAGAAAACACAAATGTCTTTTAATCCAAAAGTGTAGCTAGGCAAAATTTGCAAATCTAATCATCTTACTTACAGCTAAAATGACTTTTTTGCCTCCTTTGAGCATATTACAAAAATTAAAAACCGATTTGGAGACAAATATTTTTTTAGGAACATATCTATTTCGTAACTGATAATAATTGGGACATTCCATTATAAAATGAAACTCATCCCCAATTACAGACATGTTACAAACCTTACAAAGCCGTAACTCTCGTGGTATGCCTTTTTGTCTCCCTGTTTCTATTTCCAGCTTATGATTAGTACTTCGAAATCTGAAGAAGCTGATAACGTAATTATGAGAAATGGTACTATAAATGGTAGGAGATTGAAATTGTGAATAGCTATAAATATTTAGGCTTTACTTTGTCAACTAGATTATTATTATATATATCACTGTCCGGGTTTGCAAGCAGGGCGAAGGGTAAAGTGGTAGAGATAATATAATAAAAACTATGTATAGTCTTGGTAATATTGATATATTCATTTTCTTTAAGATGCACAAGTCAAACCTATGTTATTATTTTCATCTGAAGTGTAGGGTCTAAGTCATGTTAAAGTTATAGAAAACACCTTTTTGCTTGTAAACATTTCTTAGGTGTCAGTGGAAAAACACCAAACAATGATATATGGAGAGACAGGCAGGTATCCTGTTTAGTTTTGTCTTGCACTTCAACCTTCTTTTCATTGTCAAATAATGTGTGTATTTTCGCCATTACGTTTGTGTATTGCTTGTTACATATTGCAAAAACGAAGGTCATGACAGACATCATCAGAGACTTTTTGTTTGCTGATGACTGTGCCCTCAACGCTGGATCTGAAGCTGACATGCAACTCAGCGTCAACAAGTTTGCCACTGCCAGCAGGAACTTCGGCCTTACCATCAGCACGAGGAAAACTGAAGTTCTCCATCAGCCAGCCCCAGGGAAACCCTACGTTGAGCCCAACATCACAGTCAACGGTCAGAGACTCAGTGCGGTGGAGCGGTTCACATACCTTGGCAGCACACTGTCACGAAATGCGACCATCGACGATGAAGTGAATGTCAGGATTGCAAGAGCAAGTGCAACTTTTGGTAGACTCAATGCAAATGTCTGGAACAGAAGAGGCATTAGTCTTGAGACCAAGCTAAAGGTCTACAGAGCAGTAGTTCTCCACACACTACTGTACGGCTGCGAAACTTGGACAGTGTACCAACGACATGCCAAGAAGCTGAACCACTTCCACACAACATGCCTCAGGAAGCTACTGAACATCAAGTGGCAAGACAGGACCCCAGACACAGAGGTGCTCGCAAAAGCCACCCTTCCCAGCATCTTCACCATCCTGATGCAGTCCCAGCTTCGCTGGGCTGGACACGTGGCGCGCATGCCAGACCATCGGCTGCCCAAAAGGCTCTTCTATGGCGAGCTGCAACAAGGGAAGAGATCACACGGAGGTCAGAAGAAGCGCTTCAGAGATACTCTGAAGGTCTCTCTGAAAGCGTTTGATATCAACCCTGACTCCTGGGAGGAATCTGCAGTGGACCGTAACAAATGGCGCGCTGCTGTGCACAAAGGCGCCAAGTTGTGCGAGGCCAGCAGGACTGCTGCAGCTGTTCAGAAGAGGCAGGCCAGAAAGTCACGGGCAAACAAGCTCCCTGACAATGATATGCCTGTCTTTGTCTGCCCCAACTGTCAGCGAACATTTCGTGCGCAGATTGGACTATACAGCCATCTGCGCACTCACAGATAGACTCATGAGCATCCTTCCCCCCACCCCACCACCACCCTCCCCCCATCCCCCATCTGGATGACAACGATGGTCATCATCGATCTCGATGGACACACCACCACCACCACCACCACACCACCACCATGAACGAGCACGATATAAGCTCATGCTTGTTATTGCTCAAGTCTTCTTAATTGCACCTTGTTTCTTGATATTAAAAATGTTTAAAGCAATAACTCGTTTAGTTCGGTATTCTAACACATTGAATGTGTGGGTTTTTTTTCGAACGATAGAGAGATGTTCAAATAACCTTTTAATACAATTTCAGCAATATCCCCAATTAACCGCACCGTGTACGGTTTCACACACACACACACACACACACACACACACACATGCACGCACACGCACGCACAGACACACACACACACACATACGCGCGTACACTAACAAACGCCAAAACAGACTTATTATGACCTGTCTATATGGTTTCAAAAGCTTTATTGTTTTCAAAAAAAATGTCGAAGGCAATTTGTGATTCTATTCATGTAAAAATGCCAATCAGTGTAAAGTATGATTCATATGTAATAGTAATGTACTATGGGTTGATATTCCATGAATGTTACAACAAACATACCAACATGAAATGTACCACAGAGGTGTGTGTGTGTGTGTGTGTGTGTGTGTGTGTGTGTGTGTGTTTCTGAGTGTATGTGCTTATTTGTGTGTGTGTGTGTGTGTGTGTGTGTGCGTGAGTATGTACACTTGGCAAGGGGCTGCTGCCCGCTGGCGATAATTATCACAGGATCGATCAATCAAAAACCAATGGGGAACATACAAACAAGACAGTGAAGAAATGACATACAACAATCTGTACAGTGTACAAACACCCTGCCCCCACCCCACCCCCCCCCCCAACACACACATACAAACAAGACAGTGAAGATAAAAATGAAAATCTGTACAGTGTGTACAAACATCCTACCCCCACCCCACCTCCACACCCTAACCAGCACCCTTCACCTCCCACAATCCTGTAAAGTCTAACCCCCGTTGGGATATAATTATCAACTGAGGTGAGTGTCAACGTTAAACCATAATACAATTAATCCAAAAACTTCACAACAACAACAACAAAATCTACACTTCTACTCAGCCTTCGAGTTCAGTTCAGTTCAGTTACTCAAGAAGGCATCACTGCGTTCGAACAAATCCATACACGCTACACCACATCTGCTAAGCAGATGCCTGACCAGCAGCGTAAACCAACGCGCTTAGTCAGGCCTTGAGGGGAAAAAAAAGGTAAATGGCTATACCATTAAACTAATGAATAAATAGATAGATAAATGAATAAACAAATCAGCCTTCGAAAAACAAAGTATTGACCATTTTCCTTCTCTTTTTCAAACTGTCCATTCCATCATCTTCATCTTCTCGTTAGTTCTACGTTCTGTGACTGAAGAGCCCCACCCAGACCACCACACACCCCACACCAACTTCCCCTTGTACTCCCCCCCCCACCCCCACCAGCCCTCCATCCCCCCAGGCCACTTCCCTCTCCTCCTCCCCCCCCCCATTCCACCCCTACCACACACCCCACACCAACTTCCCTTTGTACTCCCCCTCCCACCCACCAGCCCTCCACCCTCCAGGCCACTTCCCTCTCTACTCCCCCCCCATTCCACCCCTACCACACACCTCACACCAACTTCCCCTTGTACTCCCCCCCCACCAGCCCTCCACCCCCCAGGCCACTTCCCTCTCCTCCTCCTCCCACCTTTCACCACCCCTACCACACACCCCACACCAACTTCCCCTTGTACTCCCCCTCCCACCCACCAGCCCTCCACCCCCCAGGCCACTTCCCTCTCCTCCTCCCCCCCCATTCCACCCCTACCACACACCTCACACCAACTTCCCCTTGTACTCCCCCTCCCACCCACCAGCCCTCCACCCCCCAGGCCACTTCCCTCTCCTCCTCCTCCCACCTTTCACCACCCCTACCACACACCCCACACCAACTTCCCTTTGTACCCCCCCCCCCCCACCCACCAGCCCTCCACCTCCCAGGCCACTTCCCTCTCCTCCACCCCCCCCCCCATTCCACCCCTACCACACACCCCACACCAACTTCCCTTTGTACTCCCCCTCCCTCCAGCCCTCCTACCCCCCAGGCCACTTCCCTCTCCTCCTCCCCCCCCCATTCCACCCCTACCACACACCCCACACCAACTTCCCTTTGTACTCCCCCTCCCACCCACCAGCCCTCCACCCCCCAGGCCACTTCCCTCTCCTCCTCCCCCCCCCCATTCCACCCCTACCACACACGCCACACCAACTTCCCTTTGTACCCCCACCCCTCCAGGCCACTTACCTCTCCTTCCCCCCCCCCCATTCCACCCCTACCACACACCCAACACCAACTTCCCCTTGTACCACCACCCCCCCACCCACCAGACCCACCAGCCATCCACCCCCCAGGCCACTTCCCTCTCTACTCCCCCCCCCCCCATTCCACCCCTACCACACACCCAACACCAACTTCCCTTTGTACCACCACCCCCCCACCCACCACCTCCCAGGCCACTTCCCTCTCCTTCTCCCCCCCCATTCCACCCCTACCACACACCCCACGCCAACTTCCCTTTGTACCCCCCCCTCCCTCCAGCCCTCCTACCCCCAGGCCCTACCCCACCCCACCCAGCCCCCCCTTCATCATTTTCTTTTCATTAGTTCTCCGTTCCACACCCCGACCACCACACACCCCACACACCAATTTCTCCTTGCCCCCCACGCCCCCCTCTCCCCCCCACTACCCTCCACCCCATATACCTTACCCTCCCCCCCCCCAACCCTACCCCCCACCCCGACACACACACACAGACACAGTGGCAATCAGTGGTGTGAGAAACGGCGAGCAAACGACCAGAACGTTCCGTCTGACGACCAAGCCTGAAGGAAGGGAAGGCGTGTAGAGTAGTCTCTCTCTCTCTCTCTCTCTCACTGGACCGCACAGGTTTTGGCCAGTACCTTGCGGTCCTTGGGGTTGGCGTGGAACAGCTCCGATTTGCCTGTTCCCGGGCCAACAGACAAGACACTGCCGGTGTACAGTCAATACACACACACACACACACACAAACTAGATAGACAGACAGAGCACGCACACACGCGCGCGCACACACACACACACAAGCAAAGACACAACCACTGACATAAGCACACACACACACACACACACACATTCGCACGCATGCATACACACACACACACACACACACACACACACACACACGCACGCATGCATACACACACAGACACCACACACACGCACGCATGCACACACACGCGCGCGCACACACACACACACACACACACACATTCGCACAGAGACAGACAGAGAGGAAGGCAGACAGAGAGAGACAGACAGAGACAGACAGAGAGGAAGGCAGATAGAGTGAGAGAGAAAGAGAGAGAGACAGAGACAGACAGAGAGGAAGGCAGACAGAGAGAGAGACAGACAGACACATAGAAGGGAAGGAATCAAAACAAGGGAGACGACCGACCTGTCCTGTGGGTGATCTTGTCCACAACCAGAACGTACTCAAAGAAGTCCAGAGACCGACTGTTGTTGACGTCAGCTTCCCTCATTGCCTCCTGCGCACACACACACACACAACACACACACACACACACACACAACCGCACACACACACACACACACATACACACACACACATACACACACACACAACCGCACACAGACACACACATACACACACACACGCACGTGCACACACACACGCGCGCGCGCGCGCACACACACACACAAACAAACACATGCAAACACACGCGCACACACACACACACACACAAACACATGCAAACACATACACACATGCAAACACACACACGCACGCACGCACACACCTCACCCCCGACATCCCCCCATCACACACACACACACACCACACAAACACACACACACACACACACACACACACACACACACAGTGTGTGAAAACATAAAGGATTTAAGATTACAATATTTTACGTATATCCTGTCACCTCTATTCTGTTATGGTGGATTACAAAACCATGTTCAACAACCGTCTTAACAATATAATAAGAAGAAACAAAACGTAAATACGTATAGATACACTGTCTGTTCATTACTTATATTATTATGTTCAACTTAATTTTCTTGTGATTCCAGAATGCAAATTATATAGAGCAACCTTTCCTACAAGAGAAATGAAAAAATAACTATAAAAAACCCACCTTTTTTGTTTGTTTTGTTTTCGTATTGAAATGAACTGTTCCTCTTTCTTCAGCGAAATAAGTTAAAACCTTTTTGACGTGAGTAGTTCCACGTCATAATCACTTGAATGTGACACTTCATAGGTCATTTACTTAAATGACATCACAAGAGTCAATCACAGACTTCGTGGACATGTCAAAAGGTTAACCCCGGGGCCGTATTCAAGAGATCATCGTGCCTGTGGGTAAATCTGCTTGTAGGCAAGGCAAACTGACCGAGGGAAGCAATATCCGGTATTTGGGAACACAAGAGCCTACCCCCGAGTCTACAAACCTGAAGGCATTATTTACCTTTACTATCTCTGCCAATGTTGACTGCCCACGAAGCATAGGTAAACATGTGACTATAAACACGAAGGCAATATTTACCCTTACTATCTGCTACTGTTGACTGCCCATGAAGCATAGGTAAACATGTGACTATAAACACGAAGGCATATTTACCCTTACTATCTGCCAATGTTGACTGCCCACGAAGCATAGGTAAACATGGCGAATCCTTTTGTTACGTTGTTTATGTTGATGGAAAAGAGGCGTGCTTTGCGGTAACTGGAGTTTCAGTTTCAGTATCAGTAGCTCAAGGAGGCGTCACTGCGTTCGGACAAATCCATATACACTACACCACATCTGCCAAGCAGATGCCTGACCAGCAGCGTAACCCAATGTAACTGGAAAGTGAGTGCACTTGGAGACGAAGAATCATGGAATGCCCGAAATTTGCAGATCGACGAAATTAGTTCATTCCTAAGAAATATATTTTAATCCGAACTCAGTTATTTTATCTTATCTTTGCAATTAGCTGAAACGCTGGAAGGACGAAGCTTTTGAAATTTGGGTGAGGAGGTGTGAGGGGAGGGGGTGTGAGGGGAAGGGAGGGTGGTGCGAGCGGGGGTGGCCAGGGACATGTTGCAATGGATTCTTTCACTTGCGTTAAGTGGGCTACATGCTGAACACGGGACCTCAGTTTATCCGGACGACTGACGGGCGCAACAGCCGAGTGGTTAAAGCGTTGGACTTTCAATCTGACGGTCTCAGTTCGACTCTCGGTAACGGCGCCTGGTGGGTTAAGGGTGGAGATTTTTCCGATCTTCCAGGTCAACATATGCGCAGAGCTGAAGCCACTTCGTGTGTATACGCACGCATAAGTTCAAGTACTCACGTTAAAGATCCTGTAATCCATATCAGCGTTTGGTGAGTTATGGAAACAATAACATACCCAGCATGGACACCCCCGAAAACGGAGTATGGTTGCCTATTATGGCGGGGTAAAAAACGGTCGTGCACGTGAAAGCCCACTCGTGTACATACGAGTGAACGTGGGAGTTGCAGCCCTCGAAGAAGAAGGAGAAGAAGAAGAAGAAGAATCTGGATGACTGAGAGATCATGTGAAAACTGGGCGGGGAGTGTGGGGGGTGGGAGTGTGGGGGGTGGGTGGGAACGGGAGATGGGACTGAAAGGGAGCAGTTCCCTCACCTCTGCCTGTTGCGCCGTAAACTGGAGTCCCATGGCTGTGAGCGCCTTGACCACCTGTGTGCAGAGTCACAGGTTATCACACACTCACATACACACGTGTCACAAACACACAAACAAGCGCGCGCACACGCACACATACACACACACTCTCTCTCTCTCTCTCTCTCTTTCTCCTGTATTTTTTCTTTCTTTTTTTTTAATTGATGGCTTGATGAAAAAAAAAGCAATTCTTGTTTATTCAATTTACCATCATAAAATAAAATCTTGACTTGACAAACACACACACACACACACACACACACAACACACACGCTAACACACACACACACACACACGCTAACACATACACACACGCTAGCACACACACACACACACACACACACACACACACACACACACACACACACACACACACACACACCCTTCAGCCTGTTTACCTCAGCGAAGTCCAGCGAGCGGTCTCCGTTGGCATCAAACTCTTTGAACTTGATCCAGTGCTCCTTGATCTGAAGCAACATCAACTTCAACATCAACCGGCCTCCAACAATAAACGCAATTAGCCTCCAACAATCAGCCTCCAACAATCAACACAATCCACCTCCAACTATCAACGCACTCAACCTCCAACAATCAGCCTCCAACAATCAACGCCATCAGCCTCCAACAATCAACGCAATCAACCTCCAACAATCAGCCTCCAACAATCAACGTAATCAACCTCCAACAATCAATGCAATCAACCTCCAACAATCAGCCTCCAACAATCAACACAAGCCACCTCCAACAATCAACGCAACCTCCAACAATCAATGCAATCAACCTCCAACAATCAGCCTCCAACAATCAACACAAGCCACCTCCAACAATCAACGCAATCAACCTCCAACAATCATCGCAATCAACCCCCAACAATCAGCCTCCAACAATCAACGCAATCAACCTCCAACAATCATCGCAATCAGCCTCCAACAATCATCGCAATCAACCTCCAACAATCAACGCAATCAACCTCCAACAATCAACGCAATCAACCTCCAACAATCATCGCAATCAACCCCCAACAAACAGCCTCCAACAATCAACGCAATCAACCTCCAACAATCAGCCTCCAACAATCAACGCAATCAACCTCCAACAATCAGCGCCATCAGCCTCTAACAATCAACGCAATCAACCTCCAACCATCAACGCCAACAATCAACACAATCAGCCCTCAACAAACAGCCTCCATCAATCAACGCAATCAGCCCTCAACAATTAACTTCCAACAATCAACGCAATCAACCTCCAACAATCAGCCTCCAACAATCAACCTCCAACAATCAACGCAATCAACCTCCAACAATTAGTCTCCAACAATCAACACAATCAGCCTCCAACAATCAACACAAGCAAGCATGCAATCGACGAACAAAGGGAAGCAATGCAAGGGAAAAGACTGGAACTCAACCACGGCACAAGGAAAGAAACACGGGTGCAACAGGTTAAAAGGAGGAGCTCTGACAGGATCGGTCAGACGTTGGCCTTCCGAACCCGTGTTCACCAGTGATCAGGGTTCGAGGCCCCGTTTCGTTCATGGTGCTGTGTCTTTGTGTGAATGGGCGTAACAGTCGGGTGGTTAAAAAAAAAAGAAAGAAAAAAGTCGCAACTACTTATTTATTAATACTTTTTATTTCTAATGTAGTATTCTTTATTTCTTTCTTATGCATGTTTGGTGCATATGTGGGTGTATGTGTAAATGTGTGTCTCCATGTTTTACATTTATTTGCTTATTTATCATCATTTTTGTCTTTTTTATTTATTTATTTATTTATTATTACTATTATTACTACTTTTTATATTATATTTATTTATTTATTTATTTATGTACGCTTATAGTTGACTTCATCAAGTTTTTGCGCCTTATACATATTATTAATAGTGGTAGTAGTAATTTTTTTTATGTATTTATCTATTATTTATTCACCCCTTATCTATTTATTTATTTATTTGAATTTATTTTTTTCTCAAGGCCTGACTAAGCGCGTTGGGTTACGCTGCTGGTCAGGCATCTGCTTGGCAGATGTGGTGTAGCGTATATGGATTTGTCCGAACGCAGTGACGCCTCCTTGAGCTACTGAAACTGAAATTGAAACTGAACTTTCAATCTGACAGTCCTGGGTTCCATACCGGCATCGGCGCCTTGTGGGTTAAGGGTTAAGATTGTTCCCCAACTCCAGGGCCATCAGATGTGCAGACCTGCTATAGTGCCTGAATCACCTGCATGTTGAAACGCATGCAGAATATCAAACGCGCACGTTAGAGATCCCTTGATCCAGGTCAGTGTTTGACGGGTTATGGATACACGAATATACCCAGCATTCACACCCGCGAAAAAGGTGTACGGTTGCCTGACTGACATGATAAAACTGGTCATACATGTGAAAGGAGCGAGTGAGTGGACGTTAACATCGTAACCCAAGAACGCAGAAAAAATAGACAACGAATCATGGTGTGCAGCCCATATGGCCCTGTGCTGATTTCTTTCCTACATTTGTTTGTTTGTTTGTTGTTGTTTTTTTGTAGTATACCACTTTTGGTTCAAGCTTATAATATGGGTCAGTGCTTCTTCTCTGTCTGCGAACACACACACACACGCGCGCGCGCGCGCGCGCGCGCGTGGACGCAAGCACGCACGCACGCGCGCAATCACACACACACACACACACATACAAATTCCTTTCCACATAATGTGGGCCATTTAGCATCGAGTTAAATTCCCATTACCTTACACGCTATAAGCTGCATGATTTCTTGTAAGCTTGCACTGCAAAATGCAATAAAATTGTTGATTCAAAACAGGTCGCAGAATTTAGGTTACTAAGAACAGGACATTGTTTCAGACTTCAGTCTTTAAACGTAGTCACCCTCACCATCGTATAAATCAACAACTAACCGCCCTGTCCTGCTAGACAGACATGTATACTTACAAACTCGATAGAGATGTGAGAGAAATGTTTCATGCAGTTGACGAAGTTGACCGTGTCGTCTTCTGGATTAACCAGCAAGGGATTTTCCGCTGTAAAAAACAACACACACACACACACACACACACACACACACACACACACACACACACACACACACACACACACACACACACACACACACACACAGGTTTCAAGTTTTAATTATCCTTTCACTCCTATTGGAGTATGGAGGATTACTGCAAAATAAACTTTCGTGCCCAGAACAAACATTTCCAAATACACAACAATGTCACATAAAAGTTGAGAAAACACAAATGTCTTTTAACTCCAAAAGTATAACTAGGCAACATTTGCAAATCTAATCATCTTACACACACACACACACACACACACACACACACACACACACACACACACACACACACACACACACACACACACACACACACACACACAATGAGAACACTGTCCATTGTGAATATGCAACAAAATGAGAACATACAATGTTTGATTACGTCTCATCTTAGCTCAGCTCAGCTCAGCTGATCTGATCTGATCTGATCTTATCTTGCCTTATCTTACAGCTCAGCTCAGCTGATCTGATCTTATGTTATCTTGCCTTATCTTACAGCTCAGCTCAGCTGATACAGAAAGAGAGAGAGAAGGAGAGAGAGACAGACACAGACACAGAGAGAGAGGGAGAAAGAGAGAGACAGATACAGACGCAGAGAAAGAGAGAGGAAGAGAGACAGACACAGAGAAAGAGAGAGGAAGAGAGAGAGACAGAGACAGAAAGAGAGGGAGGGAGACAGACACAGCCACAGAGAAAGAGAGAGACAGAAACAGAGACAGACGCAGAGACAGAAAGACAGGGAGGGAGACAGACACAGCCACAGAGAAAGAGAGAGGAAGAGAGACAGACACAGACACAGAGACAGAAAGAGAGGGAGAGAGACAGAAACAGAGAGAGAGGGAGAGAGGGGGAGAGACAGACACAGCCACAGAGAAAGAGAGAGGAAGAGAGACAGAGACAGACGCAGAGACAGAAAGAGAGGGAGGGAGACACAGCCACAGAGAAAGAGAGAGGAAGAGAGACAGAGACAGACACAGAGACGGAAAGAGAGAGAAACAGTGACGAAGACAAGAAAAACAGAGAAAAAAGACAGAAGAGACAGAGAATGAGAGGAATAGGGATTGTGAGACAAACAGAGACAAAGGCAAACACAGAGACAAAGGCAAACAGAGGGACAAAGAGACACAGAGAGAACACAGATCCACAATGACACATAAACTCACCAACTGTTTCAATGAAAACCTCTGGGTCTTTGACAGACTTATCTTCGTTTTCTTGCCCTTCGTCTTTCAACTCCTCTTTCTGAATGGGCGGTAGTCTGGAGAAATTAGGACAGAAAATTTGAAAGAGAGTTAGACGGGCGCAATAGCCGAGTGGTTAAAGCGTTGGACTGTCAATCTGAGGGTCCCGGGTTCGAATCACGGTGACGGCGCCTGGTGGGTGAAGGGTGGAGATTTTTACGATCTCCCAGGTCAACATATGTGCAGACCTGCTAGTGCCTGAACCCGCTTCGTGTGAATATGCAAGCAGAAGATCAAATACGCACGTTAAAGATCCTGTAATCCATGTCAGCGTTCGGTGGGTTATGGAAACAAGAACATACCCAGCATGCCCACCCCCGAAAACGGAGTATGGCTGCCTACACGGCGGGGTAAAAACGGTCATACACGTAAAAGCCCACTCGCGTGCATACGAGTGAACGCAGAAGAAGAAGAAAGGGAGTTAGAAGAAAAAAAAAACAACAACAACAACAAAAAGATCGATTTTCTGAAAGAAAACTGACATGAACGAACATTCTTTTAAAAGTTTACTCGAGAACCGATATTTGTGGAAAAGACTGAAAGGGTGACGACACACATACACACGCACGCACACATACACCTACACACATATGTATGCACACACACATACACACGAAAGTACGCACGTACGCACACACATATGTATGTAAGCACACCCCGACCCGACCCTCCCCCCCCTGCCCCCTCCACCTCCACCTCCACCCCTACTCACTGTAATTACACACACGCGCGCGCACGCACACAAGCACGAAAAAACACACACACACACACACACGAAAGAAAGAGACAGAGAGACAAAGACAGACAAAGAGAGACAGAGAGAGAACAGAGAAGGTGGTGCTTACTTGTCTTTGGCAAAATTGGAGACCCGTTTCACCCGCCTGGCTTTGAAGGACTGGAAGATACAAGAATGGACATAATGTTATGATATTCTTCTTCTTCGTTCGTGGGCTGCAGCTCCCACGTTCACTTGTATGTACACGAGTGGGCTTTTACGTGTGTGACTGCTTTTACTCCGTCATGAAGGCAGCTTTTTTCCATATATATATATATATTATATATATATGTATTATATATGTATTATATATCTTACAATTATGATATATATATATATATATATATATTACAATTATGATATGTAACACTTCACGTGTATGACCCTTTTGTTTATTTACGCCGCCATGTATGCAGCCATACTCCGTTTTCGGGGGCGTGCATGCAAGGTATGTTCTTGTTTCCATAACCCACCGGACACTGACATGGATTACAAGATCTTTAACGTGCGTGTTTGATCTTTTGCTTGCGTCTACACACGAAGGGGGTTCAGGCACTAGCAGGTCTGCGCGTATGTTGACCTGGGAGATCGGAAAAATCTCCACCCTTAACCCACCAGGCGC
>NC_134905.1:24716374-24723874 GCF_041734735.1 Babylonia areolata
GGTGTTGTGGTGTGCTGTGCTGTGCTGTGGATGTTGTGGTGTGCTGTGGGTGTTGTGCTGTGGGTGTTGTGGTGTGCTGTGCTGTGCTGTGGGTGTTGTGGTGTGCTGTGCTGTGGTGTGGTGTGCTGTGGGTGTTGTGGTGTGCTGTGCTGTGCTGTGGGTGTTGTGGTGTGCTGTGCTGTGGGTGTTGTGGTGTGCTGTGGGTGTTGTGCTGTGCTGTTGGTGTTGTGCTGTGCTGTGCTGTGGGTGTTGTGGTGTGCTGTGCTGTGCTGTGTTGTGCTGTGGGTGTTGTGGTGTGCTGTTGGTGTTGTGGTGTGCTGTGCTGTGGGTGTTGTGGTGTGCTGTGCTGTGCTGTGTTGTGCTGTGGGTGTTGTGCTGTGCTGTGCTGTGCTGTGGGTGTTGTGCTGTGCTGTGGGTGTTGTGCTGTGCTGTGGGTGTTGTGGTGTGCTGTGCTGTGCTGTGGGTGTTGTGGTGTGCTGTGCTGTGCTGTGTTGTGCTGTGGGTGTTGTGGTGTGCTGTTGGTGTTGTGGTGTGCTGTGCTGTGGGTGTTGTGGTGTGCTGTGCTGTGCTGTGTTGTGCTGTGGGTGTTGTGCTGTGCTGTGGGTGTTGTGCTGTGCTGTGCTGTGGGTGTTGTGGTGTGCTGTGCTGTGCTGTGGGTGTTGTGGTGTGCTGTGCTGTGCTGTGCTGTGGGTGTTGTGGTGTGCTGTGCTGTGCTGTGGGTGTTGTGGTGTGCTGTGGGTGTTGTGGTGTGCTGTGCTGTGCTGTGGGTGTTGTGGTGTGCTGTGCTGTGCTGTGGGTGTTGTGGTGTGCTGTGCTGTGGGTGTTGTGGTGTGCTGTGGGTGTTGTGGTGTGCTGTGCTGTGGGTGTTGTGGTGTGCTGTGCTGTGCTGTGGGTGTTGTGGTGTGCTGTGCTGTGGGTGTTGTGGTGTGTGCTTTAGTATACATCACCGCCAGGTCTTGCATGCATACAACATGGACATTTCGACCCTTGGTGTTGCGCTGTGTTGTGTTTTTTTGTGTTGTGCTGTGCTGTGCTGTGCTGTGCCTATGTTGTGTTGCACTGCAATTTACTGCACTAAATTGCACTGTACTGTACAGTGCTGCACTGTACTATGCTTTGTGTTGTGTGGTGTGTTTGTGTTGCGTCGCGTCGCGTTGCGTTGTACTGTACTATACTGTAGTGTTGCGTTGTGATGTATTGTGTTACGTTGCATTGCAGTTCACTGCACTGTACTGCGCTGTACTGTACCGTGGTGTTGAGTTGTGTTGCGTTGTGCTGCGTTGTGTTGTGCTGTGTTGCGTTGTGCTGTGTTGTGTTGTGCTGTGTTGCGTTGTGCTGTGTTGAGCTGAACTGAACTGGATTGCATTGCATTGCACTGTATTGTATATTCTTTTCCTTCTTATCTTTTTTCTGTGTGCAAATATGTTTTGACGTCAAAGCGGAATTTACCACAGAATTTTTGCCAGGATCAACTCCTTTGTTGTCGTGGATTATTTTCTTTGTACGCTAAGCGCATGCTGTACTTGGCACCTCGGCTTATCGTTTCATCCAAAAGACACGGCGTTATCACTGTCGTCGTCGTCATCTCCATCGTACGTCCACTGTTGGTGCTTTTATCTGTCGTTGGTATCGCCTGATTTAGTGCCTACCACCATGGTGTATTGGATTTTTGTTTTTGTTTTTTATTTCTTTTTATTTCTTCTTTTTTTCTTTCTTTTGTTATTTGTTACTTTATTTAATTTATCTTCTTTTTTTTTTTTTACTTTTTATTATTATCATTTTATTATCATTTTATTTTCTTTTTTCTCAAGGCCTAAGTGCGTTGGGTTACGCTGCTGGTCAGGCATCTGCTTGGCAGATGCGGTGTATATGTAGCGTATATGGATTTGACCGAACGCAGTGACGCCTCCTTGAGCTGCTAATACTGATACTGATACTGTTCTACCTCTGTAACAGTCCACCTCTTCACTGACTCTTTTTACTGATCAAAATAATTACCTCTGTGTGTGTGTGTGTGTGTGTTGTGTATGCGCGCGCGCGCGTGTGTGTAGGGGGAGTGGAGGGCGCGTGCGAGCAGTACCATCAAATTTCACAAGCAACAGAAGTGACTGTATGTAGGCAGGCAGGTAATCAAATCTCTCACCTTGTCTTGCAAATACAGTATTCGCTTCAGCTCTTCCTCATTCTTCTTGTCTGAGAAACAAAGAAACAAAGAAATAAACGAAAAGATTCCTGTCCCCACAGCAAGCAGAACATATGTGATGTCCTTTCTTCTTCATTGTAGATTACGAACACTGACAATACGATACAATGCATTACGATACAATACAACACAATACAATACAGTGCAACATGCAATGCAATACAACAGAACACAAAACAATCCAATACAATACAGATATGAATATGATAGTCGTGTCCGACTATGACCATCAGAACAGCAACTGTTGTCCCGACTATTTGGGCTAGACTTTGATTATAGTGGAGAGTGTCTTGCCCAAGTTACATCCCCACTCTCTCGGCCAAGAGGGTTTTAGGACAGTCGGTGTTGGGATGGTTCCCAAAGGCCAACTAGCCCCCAAGGCTGCAGCACTAAGAGCCAGTGCAATTTTGCCTCTTAGTTTGAGAGTCATAGTCCTTCACAAAAGACTAAGCTGTAAAATGTCTGAGTTTCCCATTGCATTGGAGAAACCACTGATAATACAGCTCTCACTTTTCTGTTGGTCCAAATGTAAACTTATGCCAATACAATACAATACAATACAATACAATACAATACAACACAATATAAAAGTGAATATCTTTTGACTGACCATTCTTGAAACAGCTCAAATCTAACTCGTTCAATGTCTTTTCTTTTTTCTTTTTCTTTTTTAACCCTTCTTCGTTTTTTTCTTCAATGTATTCAAATGAAGGTGATTTTATAAGGACACAAACTATCGAAGGCGCAGACAGAATGAGAGGCGTATCAATACATGCATACAATAAAAAGAGTCAGTGAAAAACGTACTGCCTCACTCACTCTGTACCACATTTCATGATGGCATGGTTGCACGGGTGATAAGAAATTACGAAAATATACCACGAACATGCATGCACGCACGCAAACACGCGCACACACACACACATACATACATACAAACACGCACTCACATACAGACACACACACTCTCTCTCTCTCTCTCTCTCGCACGCACGCACGCACACACACACACACACACGCACGCACACACGCACACTGGCACACACAAACACACACACTCTCTCTCTCTTTCTCTCTCTCTCACACACACACACACACACACACACACACACACACACACACACACACACACACTTACATGAAGGTGGCACCTCTCCCACCAACTTTTCTGCTTTCATTTTGTATAGTCTCTGCTGTTCGTCTGCAATCTGAACACACACGTATAATTATAACAATGATTTTTTTAAAAAAAGATAATGATAATGATAATCATCATCGTCACCAAAGAGAGAGATATGGGGGATGGGAAAGAGAGACAGAGACAGAGACAGACAGACGGACAGACAGAGACACAAGAGAAAGATGGGCAGGACGCACAGCAATCTTTTTTCCTTAAGGGAAGTAAAATACATACATGTATAACTAGAGTTGTAGAAGTACAGACATGGGAGGGAAATAAAACAGACAGACAGACAGACAGACAGGCATGGACAGAGACAGTCAAAGAGAGAGAAACAGACAGATTCAGAGACTGAGTCTGACAGGTGAAGGGACATGTGGAAAGGCAGACAGACAGAGACAGAAGGACAGAGAGAAAGAGAGACAGATTCAGAGAGTTTGACACAGGTGAACGGACATGTGGTGAGGTAGACAGACAGTAAAATGCCAATAAAATAATTTTATTTATTAAAAAAAAAGAGGAAGAAAAGAAGCAACTTACTGCAAACTTTTTCTGTAACACGTCGTTCTGTTTCTTCAGCTCTTCGTTCCTCTGCTCCAGAGCTTGCATCCTGTCGGCATTGACAATAGACACAGAGTGTAGACGTTCACACACAGCAGAACACTGAATCATGAAGTACACAGAGTGTAGACATTCACACACAGCAGGACACTGAGCCATGAAGTACACAGAGTGTAGACATTCACACACCGCAGGACACTGAGCCATGAAGTACATGATAGAAATAATGGCTTGCGTCCTGCCGGCATTGAAAATAGACACAGAGTGTAGACATTCACACACAGCAGGACACTGAATCATGAAGTACACAGAGTGTAGACATTCACACACCGCAGGACACTGAGCCATGAAGTACATGATAGAAATAATGGCTTGCGTCCTGCCGGCATTGAAAATAGACACAGAGTGTAGACATTCACACACAGCAGGACACTGAATCATGAAGTACACAGAGTGTAGACATTCACACACAGCAGGACACTGAATCATGAAGTACATGATAGAAATAATGGCTTGCGTCCTGCCGGCATTGAAAATAGACACAGAGTGTAGACATTCACACACAGCAGGACACTGAATCATGAAGTACATAGAGTGTAGACATTCACATACAGCAGGACACTGAATCATGAAGTACACAGAGTGTAGACATTCACACACAGCAGGACACTGAACCATGAAGTACACAGAGTGTAGACATTCACACACAGCAGGACACTGAGCCATGAAGTACATGATAGAAACACAGCGGGACACTGAACCAAAGTATGGGATGTGGTACAGAATATGATTATTATAACAGAGATACGGCATAGGATACATATCTATATATATATGTACAGATACAGATGGATCTGTCTATCAATATATCTATAAATCTATATTTCTTAATGCATATTTTAAATATATCTCTCTCTCTCTCCGTTCTTCTCTCTCTGTCCGTCTCTCCCACCCTTCCTCTCTCTCTCTTTCTCCCTCTCTCTCTTTCCAAACCTGTCCTTGTAGTCAGCCAGTACCCTCTCCTTCTCTCTCTCTCTCTCTCCCTGTCCGTCTCTCTCTCTCTCTCTCTGTCCGCCTCTCTCTCTCTCTCCCTCTCTCTGTCCGCCTCTCCCCCCCTTCCTCTCTCTCTCTTTCTCCCTATCTCTCTCTTTCCAAACCTGTCCTTGTAGTCAGCCAGTACCCTCTCTCTCTCTCTGTCCGTCTCTCTCTCCCTGTGTCCGTTTCTCTCTCTCTCTGCCCCTCCTCTCTCTTTCTCCCTCTCTCTCTTTCCAAACCTGTCCTTGTAGTCAGCCAGTACCCTCTCCTTCTCTCTCTCTCTCTTTCTCCCTCTCTCTCTCTGTCCGTCTCTCCCCCCTTCCTCTCTCTCTCTCTCCCTTTCTCCCTCTCTATCTTTCCAAACATGTCCTTGTAGTCAGCCAGTACCCTCTCTCTCTCTCTCTGTCCGTCTCCCCCCTACCCCCCCCCCCTCTCTCAATCTCTTTCTCCCTCTCTCTCTCTTTCCAAACCTGTCCTTGTAGTCAGCCAGTACCCTCTCTCTCTCTGTCCGTCTCTCCCCCCCTTCCTCTCTCTCTTTCTCTCTCCCTCTCTTTCCAAACCTGTCCTTGTAGTCAGCCAGTACCCTCTCTCCCTCTCTCTCTGTCCGTCTCTCCCCTCCCTTCCTCTCTCTCTTTCTCCCTCTCTTTCCAAACCTGTCCTTGTAGTCAGCCAGTACCCTCTCCTTCTCCCTCTCCCACAGCTGCACGTTTTTCTCACGTTGTAAGCTGCACACATGATTACAGCAGTTCATGGGAAAAATCGTGTACGGCCTGCCTCCGTATGTAGCAGCAGAATCAACACAGAACCAACACTGTCCTGATTCGGAAACAGTGTGTGTGTGTGTGCGTGTGCGTGTTTTTGTGTGCGTGTGTGTGTGTGTGTGTGTGTGTGTGTGTGTGTGCGTGCGTGCGTGCGTGTCCACCACTCAATCCACTCCCCAAAGAGCAGTGTACGTACACTGCAATCTTCTTCTTTCCCATAACATCATAATCACCACCACCACCACCATCACCAACACCATCACCATCACCACCACCACCAACAAACAACAACACCATCACCACCACCATCACCACCCCCACTCAGCCCCCCATCCCCACCCCCCTAACAAAACAGCGAGAAGTAACCACTCACACGGCAATCTTCTCGTTACTTCTCCTTCACATCACCACCGCCATCACCACCACCACAATCACCAACACCATCACCACCACCACCACCATCACTACCCCCACTCAGCGCCCCCCACCCCACTCCACCCCTCCCCCACTGCCCCCAATCTTCCCCCTGACAAAACAGCGAGAGGTGACCACCCACACAGCAATCTTCTCGTTGCTTCTCCTTCACATCACCACCGCCATCACCACCACCACAATCACCACCACCACCGCCATCACTACCCCCACTCAGCGTCCCCTCCCCCTCGCCACCCCCCACCACTGCCTCCCTCCCCATTCCCCCTGACAAAACAGCGAGAAGTGACCACCACAATCACCAACACCATCACTACCCCAACTCAGCGCACCACCACCCCTCCCGAAACCCCCCTCACCCGACCCCCCCCCTCCATCACCACCACCACAACTGAATCACCAACACCATCACTACCACCACTGCCATCACTACCCCCACTCAGAGCCCCCCCCCCCACACTCCCCACGCCCCCCCCTCCCCACCCCCCAACTCCCCCACCCCAAACAGCGAGAGGTGACCGCCCACACGGCAATCTTCTCCTTACTTCTCCTTCACATCACCACAGCCATCACCATCACCACAATCACCAACACCATCACTACCACCATCACTACCCCAAATCAGCGCCCCCCCCCCCCCTCCCGAAACCCCTCTCACCCGACCCCCCCATCACCACCACCACAACTGAATCACCAACACCATCACTACCACCACTACCCCCACTCAGCGGCCCCCCCCCACTCCCCACGCCTCCCCACCCCCAACTGCCCCACCCCAAACAGCGAGAGGTGACCATCCATACAGCAATCTTCTCGTTGCTTCTCCTTCACATCACCACCGCCATCACCACCACCACAATCACCACCGCCATAACCACCACTACCACCATCACTACCCCTACTCGGCTCCCCCCCCCCACTCCACCCATCCCCCCTTCTCCACGCCTTCCCCCTATCCCCCACTGCCTTCTCCCCCACCCTCCCCCCTGACAAAAGAGCGAGAGGTGAGTCACCCACACAGCAATCTTCTCGTTCTTCTCCTTCACCACATCCTCCAGCATCTGAATGGTGCTGCGGGAGGTCACGGCCTCTGTACGGTCGTTGGTGAACGCCATGCGCTGCTCCGACTCCTTCAGCTCCAGCTGGGCATACTGCCCTGCAACACGCACGAGCACGTGCACGTGCGCGCGCGCACACACACATATATATACATAGGCACGCGCGTGTGCCTATAGACGTAGATACTTGCGTGTGCACGTGCGTATACACACTCACTCTCACACGCGGCACACAAACACACAAACACCGCGCACACATACACACACCCA
>NC_134905.1:24726374-24746374 GCF_041734735.1 Babylonia areolata
TTTTTTTTTTTTTTTTTTTGCGAGTGCCCCGACCCCTTGCATAAGTGACAGAATAATCAACTAGCTGACTGTGGTCGCTGCCAAGGAAGAATGAAGAAGAAGAAGAGGCAACCTGAACTGAACCGGCTCCACATAGGCTTTGTGTTGAACTGAATGCACCTCAGTCAGTCTACAAACGACAACAGTGGGGCCTGCTTACATTAAGTCCAGCAAGAAAATGGGAAATGTCCACTGCGAAACAGATGACAGACGGCAGAGACAGTGACAATGTAACTGAATATTTAATATCATGCTTCCTGAATTACAAAAACTAAAATTGAAAATGAAAAACCTCCACATTCGCTATACCACAGAATAGCAGCAGCACCAGTAGTATTAGTAGAAGTAGTAGTTGTTGTTGTCATTGCTTTGTATACGTTGTCATTACTTCCTTTTCCAGTGTATCAGTGTCTCCTTTGTATTGCCGCCGATATCGTGACACCATCATCATGACAAGAACAACAGCAACAGTAATAATGATAATAGTACTTTTCGATTAATAATAATAACAACAACAACAATAATGATAATAATAACAACAATAATGATGATAATTATATTGTCATTATTATTATCTTTACTGATGATGATAATAATGATAATTATTATTATTATTATTGTTGCTGTTGTTGTTGTTGTTATCATTATTATTATTATTATCATCATTCGTAATTATACTACTACTACTACTACTAATGATGATTATGATGGTGATGATAAAGTTGTAGTAGTAGTAGTAGTAGCAGCCGCAGCAGCCACTGAGCAGCCCGGGTTTAGTTGTCACCACCGTGACTGAACAAAATGAAGAAGAGGCAGAAGAATGATGCTGCCGCTGCTACTAATAATAATCACCATCATCACCATCATCATGTGCATGACGGATCAAACGTTTATGTCCAAAAAGCCTTCAGCGTATCTGCCGTAAGCCTCAGTGCTGCTGATCAGCAGTTCAATGAAATCAGTCGTGTGCACAAATTCACGTGCTCGCACTTATATGTATGAATTCATAATTTCTTGCATGACTTTACTAATAGATTAAATGTTGAAAGATATTTCAATTTTTAAAAAAAATAATAAAAAATATTTAAAAAAAAGCTCTCCCCGGCGGGGAATTGAACCCCGGTCTCCCGCGTGACAGGCGGGGATACTGACCACTATACTACCGAGGAGCTACGTTAGAGGGCGGAAAGCAAACTACTTAACCATGTGACACTGCCAATCTCGAAGTGTTTCAACGAAGAAAAAATAATTCAAGATATGTTCAGCTGGTTTTGTGTGTTTTATTCTTTTATTATTTTCTTTTAAACTAGAAAAATGTAACTTTTCCGTGGTGATAGTGGTCATGATTGACAAACATGCATTGTTTTCACTTCATTCATCTACCTGAATCCGAATATTTTGTACACATCCACAGAATTCGTTTCCTTGCTTTCACAGTTCTGTCGAAAGTTTGGGCTTTAATTCAGATAAAATTTTGGGTTATGCTTCGAGTTTGCGTGCGTTCGAGTGACTGTTCCGTTGTTGGAAAAAGAATGAAAGAAAGAAGAACCGTTGTGTCGCACGGGAGATAACTCCATATTGGTCGTGCTTTTTATTATAGTTATGCACCGCTGATACATACCCTGCTTCAGAAGTTTCGTCGATTCATTCATAAACAATATCTATCTATCTATCTATCAAGATGAACTGATGCTAATTTGAGCACCTTAACTTGGAACTTGATTAAATCAAAAGTACGACTCAGAAATACATTAATAACATTTCAGCAAGCAAAGAACACAGATTAATTACTTCAGGTATCAATTTCCTGTTTTTCAATATCTTGCAAAACAAGAGATAAAACGAAATTAATAGTTTCAAGTTGAAAAAAAAAAGCTCAACTTAAAATCATGTACTGCTAATTTGAGCACTCGGTGCATGTAATATGAGCAGGGGTGCTTGATATACCATTATGACTGTCATGCGCCCAATTTACTGGTCAACTGACATATATATATCAGTTTATCTATCACCTGCACTTCCCCTATCTATATGTCTACATATATCTTTATCTATCTCATTCCTAAAGCATATTAAAGATCACCGTTGCGTTCAGCCTGATTCTCTCGCTTCCTTGGCCGACGTGTTACCACCGCCTAGCTCAACTACTATATAGACCTATTCAGCTCAGTGTTTAGCACCACACAGGACCAATGAACACGTACGGAGCAGAATTGAGAACCTTGCTGGACGCAAGCTGATATGGTTTGGACACAACACTCGACACACCAGCTTGTCCAAAACAATCATGCAAGGCACCATCGAGGGCGCGGGGAGAAGAAGTGGAAGACAGCGGAAGAACTGGCATGAGAACATCAAACAATGGACCGGACTCCACACACGTGAGCTGCTGACGGCGGCTGCCGACAGAGACAGATGGAGAAAGGAGGTTGCGTCTGCGGTCCTCAGGCTTCCCCCAACGACTACTTTGTAGTTATCAGGGCCTGAGGTGCTCGGTGAGGTTTGCCAACTCTCCACTTTGTACTGAGTAGCAGCAGCAGCTGTGATCACACCTCTTGATGTATTGGTGTGTAACAATAGAGCGTAGTGGTTGTTCTTGTGCAGATGTAGCTTTGCACGAAACTGGGTGTATGTTGAGTACATCTGGTTCCACCCGAGTTCAGTCCCCTTGGGACTGGTGAAGATCTTGTTGCCAAACGAATCATAGTTGCTGTGATGAGCTGGACTGGGCTGTCTTGACAAGGATATAGCTGCGAGGAGCGGGACTTTAGTGAGAAGACTCTGATCTCGTAGAAATAACCTATTTTAGATTTAAATCTTACATCTCACGATAAGTGGTATCTGACACAGTAAGGAGATCTTCTTCTTCATCTTCTTCTTCGTGGGCTCAGCTGCATCTCCCACTTATACTCGTAGGTATACGTGCGATTGAGTGCCAGGGCTCAGTTTTACGTGTATGACCGTTGGTTTCATTACCCCACCGCCATGCAGGCAGCCATACTCCGTTTTCGGGGATTAGTGGTACTCAAGGAGATGACTGACATGGGAGCCGCGGCCTATAATTATGCTCGGCCTATACTGGTGCGAGGCGACCGTGACAGGGCAGCCAAGGGGTAGTCAGCTGCCCGCACGACAGAGACTGTAGCAGCACCGCCCGGCCTTGCCAGCCACCAGAGAGAGACAGAGATCACCGCCGGCCGGCACACACACACACACACACACACACACACACACACACACACACACACATACACACACCGACACACCGACACACACACACACACACACACACACACACACCGGCACACACACACACCGGCACACACACACCGGCACACACACACAACACACACACACACACACACACACACACACACACACACACACGGTAGACAATAATACAAAGAACACGATCTACAAAGTGCCACACCGGGGAAACCCACTCACCACGGACTACAAGGAAACCCACTCACCACGGACTACAAGGAAACCCACACAAGGAAACCCACTCGCCACGGACTACAAGGAAACCCACACAAGGAAACCCACTCGCCACGGACTACAAGGAAACCCACACAAGGAAACCCACTCACCACGATCCCCAAACGGGCCATGAGATCGTCATGGGAGAAGCAGAGAACACACACACACACACACACACACACACACACACACACACACACAACACACAACACACACACACACACACTGTCACAACTCATGACAATCTCGTGTGGAGTGTTTTGTACATGCCCTTCCCCACTCGCTCTCCCCAGCTTGTCTTTTTGTATGTGTGACTCCCGGTTGTACGTTTTTCACGTGCAATCGTGGAGTCATGTGTGTGTTTGTGTCACTGCTGAGCAGAGTTTAAAATTTCTCTGTTCTGTCAGTGACACTTCTCTAGGCTTTTCGCCCGCGGCCTTCTTGGAGGAAGGTTGTGTCTGTTTGGGGTTGGGGCTTTTTGCCCAGTTGGCACCCTCAAGTGAGGATTGTTTTCCTCCGGGTGGCCATGTTTTTCTGTATTCTGTGTGCTCCAGGTCAGAGGGAGTGCCCTGCTGGACGTGTCTCGTCTTTGTTTTGTTTTTTATTTCCAGCGTCAGGGTAGTGGTACCCGGTTGGCAGTTTGCAGCGTCCCACTTCCTGTGCCATTTGTCCTTCCACCTGTGTCGGCCGGGTGGCATTGGTGCTTCAGTTGTCTGTTGTCAGCAGTTTTCCCCGCTGCCCTCTTCTCGTCACTGTCATCGTGTACCCGCTTTCATCGTGTACCCGCTTTCATCGTCGTTTTCTTCAGTCTTCGTTGTCCACGTCATCGTTTGTTTATTTGTTTTTTTATCATCTGGTGTTGTGCAGAGTGTTTCAGGTTTTCTTTATCAACTGTCCTGAGTGCACAACATTCTTCAGACTGTTTTTTTCGCTGGACGGACGTGTCTTCAAGCTCTGTGTTGTTGTTTTTTTTGGGGGGGGGTTGTGGGTTATTTATCCATTCTGTTGTCGTTTAAGTGTATCAGTTGTTGTGGCTGGGATTGTGGTTAGTCAGTTCATTTGGCAAGTTCTGTGTGTGACTGAATAAATGTATGTAAACCCTGAATTATTTTAGTCTGTGTTTGTGTTGTCTGGGTGTTAGTGCTGGGCTGGGTGGGGGTTTCTAGTCCGCTCTCTTATAGAGCGTGACAAATGGTGGAGATGCGGGGTACTTAGGTTAGTTAGGGTTGGGGGAGGGTGTGACGTCTTGTTTGTTTTTCTTTTTGTTTTTTAGGGTGAAGTTTTACTGAGTAGTGGTTGAGTTCCTTTTGAACTTTATTCAAAGTACACTGATGTTATTGCCTGTTAGTGGATAAATGTTAAAATATTTTTTTTGTAACCAATTGCCGACTAAACTTAGATATTCATCTTTCTTTTGGTTTTGGTTCTGTCACCCAGCCCAGTGGTGAGCTTCTTTAAATCTGTCATACAACTGTTGTTTTTCAGTCATTGTCAGACAGCCAAACTGACTTTGAATAATGCTTTCTTTGACAGGAAAGTGGTAGGGTAATCTCCCTTGATTTGTTTTGTATGTAACATTTTGAGCAGTCATTTGTGCATGTCCTTCTGTGTCGCCATTTACCCTGTGTTGGGTTCTGGTCGTAGGATCAGAGGCGTTTTTGTTCGGTACTGTCATGTGCCATTTGGGGTTTGGGGCTTTTTGCCCAATTGGATGGCACCCTGATGTGAGGATTGTTTTTCCTCCGGGTGGCCAAATTCTGTGTTATCGGTGTTTCTGTGTTTGCCATTTACCCTAAATTATGGGTTCTGGTCGTAGGACCAGAGGCGTTCTTTTTGTTCAGTTCTGTCTTGTGCATGTCTTTGGGAGTCACTCTTCACCTACCTTTTGGCTGTCAATAAATAATGAATAACTTTAATTACAACATGCATCATTTTGTTTTCAACAGATACTTCATTTTCAACATGTATTTTATTTCAACTGTTAAATGTGGATATTGCTGATTGATTCAGTTCTTTCTATTGAAATGGGATTACATAAACTTAATTTTCCTTTTTACTTAACCATCAGGATTATTTTACGAGCTTTTAACTTTACTGTAGGATCAGCAACAGTTCAGCACTGCAATGCCTTTTGTTGTATGGACTTTTCCAACATGGAAGTGGGATGTCTGTTGTGTCAAATGTCTTGTCATTCATTGTGACTGTTTTGTTTGTTCCAAATTTAAAATTTGAACTTATGTGGGGGGTATTGTCACAACTCATGACAATCTCGTGTGGAGTGTTTTGTACATGCCCTTCCCCACTCGCTCTCCCCAGCTTGTCTTTTTGTATGTGTGACTCCCGGTTGTACGTTTTTCACGTGCAATCGTGGAGTCATGTATGTGTTTGTGTCACTGCTGAGCAGAGTTTAAAATTTCTCTGTTCTGTCAGTGACACTTCTCTAGGCTTTGCGCCCGCGGCCTTCTTGGAGGAAGGTCGTGCTTGTTTGGGGTTGGGGCTTTTTGCCCAGTTGGCACCCTCAAGTGAGGATTGTTTTCCTCCGGGTGGCCATGTTTTTCTGTATTCTGTGTGCTCCAGGTCAGAGGGAGTGCCCTGCTGGACGTGTCTCGTCTTTGTTTTGTTTTTTATTTCCAGCGTCAGGGTAGTGGTACCCGGTTGGCAGTTTGCAGCGTCCCACTTCCTGTGCCATTTGTCCTTCCACCTGTGTCGGCCGGGTGGCATTGGTGCTTCAGTTGTCTGTTGTCAGCAGTTTTCCCCGCTGCCCTCTTCTCGTCACTGTCATCGTGTACCCGCTTTCATCGTGTACCCGCTTTCATCGTCGTTTTCTTCAGTCTTCGTTGTCCACGTCATCGTTTGTTTATTTGTTTTTTTATCATCTGGTGTTGTGCAGAGTGTTTCAGGTTTTCTTTATCAACTGTCCTGAGTGCACAACATTCTTCAGACTGTTTTTTTCGCTGGACGGACGTGTCTTCAAGCTCTGTGTTGTTGTTTTTTTTGGGGGGGTTTGTGGGTCATTTATCCATTCTGTTGTCGTTTAAGTGTATCAGTTGTTGTGGCTGGGATTGTGGTTAGTCAGTTCATTTGGCAAGTTCTGTGTGTGACTGAATAAATGTATGTAAACCCTGAATTATTTTAGTCTGTGTTTGTGTTGTCTGGGTGTTAGTGCTGGGCTGGGTGGGGGTTTCTAGTCCGCTCTCTTATAGAGCGTGGCACACACACACACACACACCGGTAGACAATAACACATTGCAGCACGCGATCTTCAAAAAGAACGCCACTCACCACAGTCTCCAAGCGGGCCATAAGATCGTCATGGGAGAAGCAGTTGCCGTGTTCAAAGGGCACCTCCAGCACCTCTGCAAAGACGTCCATCATCTGAGTCAGGCCTTCCTTCAGCTGCTCCAGGTTGCCCTTGTTGAACACCAGCCGACTCATCTTGTTCTGTCTCTGTCCAGGACAGTTCGTTTTCACGTGAGTTTCTCAAAGAGGCGTCACTGCGTTCGGACAAATCCATATACGCTACACCACCGTACATCTGCTAGGCAAATGCCTGACCAGCAGCATAACCCAACCCGCTTAGTCAGGCTTCGACTGCCTGCATAATAATGTGTTTGTGTATATATCTGAGTGGATTTCTTCTACGTGATTTTGCCAGAGGACAACACTCTCGTTGCCATAGGTTCTTTTTCTGTGCGCCACGTGCATGCTGCACACGGGACCTCGGTTTATCGTCTCATCCGAGGGGCTAGACGCTCAGTTTGATATTCCTGTCAAACTTGGGAGAAAGGGTGAGAGCGGGATTCGAACCCACACCCTCACAGATTCTCTATATTGGCAGATGAGCGTCGTAACCATTCTGCCACCTCCCTCCTTCTAAAACCACCTTAAAAAAAGAAAGTCTGTTCCATCCATGTACATGACTATTGTATTGTTATTGAGGTGGACGGCATGGAACACTTCAAGCCTTTAGTGTTATGGAATAGTAAAAAAAATTATCATCTTCTCTCATACCATCCACACACACGACACACACATTATCCACTCAGTTAACCTTTTTGATCAAACCATCTTTTGTTGGCTATCAAACCTAAGATTCTGTTTCTCAATATTGCTAGCATTATCTTCAACTGCTTCTAAAATTGTATCCGGTTGTAGAACGTGAATTATGTAAACTGATGGAACCAAAAAAACTCTCGTATCACCTTTCATCTTAGAGTGCTGGTTCTGTTTATAACAAGACACTAAACTATCTCTGAATTAATAAATAAATCCCTTTTCATCCCAAACTCCCTAAGTCACAGCAGAGAGAGAGAGAGAGAGAGAGAGAGAGAGAGAGAGAAACACGTCTGCGTTTTGTAAAAAATAAAAAATAAAAATAAAAAGCATTGTTCATCTTACCTCATTGGTATCCATAGCGCTGAACGTAGATACACCTTGACGATCTGTCCAGGGCAAGACTCACAAGAAACTCATCCTGTTCGGTGACTTGGACATCAGTGTGAACGGGTTGAATACGCCATTTGGCGTCTCAGTAATATCCTGTCGTCTGCTCCAGAAAACCTCGCTGTTTCTCAGAATGTCACAGTTTTCTTCGATGCATAAATTCCACCAAATGCAAACACAAAAATCAAAGAAAAATTCTTATTGTTTTCCGCAAATTGATTTAAGTTCACATCCGTTTTCTATTATGTTTTCGACAGAAGAAACTTAGGAAGAAAAAGGTGGTAATTTCTTTGCGAACTTGGTATTCATTTACTGCGGAATTAATTTGATGTGACTCAGTGTAGACAATTATCTTTCTCTGGGTTCTATGTATAATTATTTATTTATTCACACTTTTTATGAGAGCGTTTACGTCGGATAAAGATATATATGAAAATGAGATCTTCGAATCCTAGCTGTTGCAAACTCAGGATCTGAAAGCAGGGAAAAGGAAAAAATTCAAAGATGCTATATAAACTAAAAAAAATCAAACTAGAAAAGAAATGGGAAAAAATCTTCAACTCGCCCACATCACACTGCAGCATAAACCAAACAGCAAAGTCAAGCATGGGCTTCGACAAATCCTGAAGTGTTTTCTGTTTTGTTTTTTAACTAAATCCTGCAGCAAGCTCTCTCGGCTTACTCAAGTTCATAACGGCGGGCCGCGCACGCGAGCGTGCGCGCGCGCACACACACACACACACACACACACACAGATTAAAGATTGATTACTGGTGGTTTAGTGAGGGTTTCTGTTCATGACTATCGCGTGGCCAAATCCTGCCGAACAAGGTTGTGGATTACCATTTTGACGCCCCAGCCTGTTTGCCTCTACAAAGACAAAAGGATTAACAACAAACGTGATCGATTCTGACCCAGGGTGGGGTGGTGGGAGGGGGGGGGGGGACTAAAAGTGGGGGTGGGGGTATTTACAGGTGCACTAACCACCTTTACCATGAAGATTATGACTGACTGACTACTGGCTTTCAGTTGATGACGATGTACCTTTTTGAATGATTGGGTGGGTGGGTGGGGATTTGTCTGGTGTGGTTGGTTTTGGGATGGGAGGCTTACTTACTGGGTGAATCCCCTTCGTGCCCTCTGGTACACAGTCACCTCCAGAGATCTCCACTGCTGTTCTTCCCCCAGGTATAGCTGTTCTCCTGTCTTAGCTAGCTTCCCCCAGGTATAGCTGTTCTCCTGTCTTGTGCTGTCTTAGCTAGCTTCCCCCAGGTATAGCCGTTCTCCTGTCTTGTGCTGTCTTAGCTAGCTTCCCCCAGGTATAGCCGTTCTCCTGTCTTGTGCTGTCTTAGCTAGCTTCCCCCAGGTATAGCCGTTCTCCTGTCTGGTGCTGTTCTAGCTAGCTTCCCCCAGATATAGCCGTTCTCCTGTCTTGTGCTGTCTTAGCTAGCTTCCCCCAGATATAGCCGTTCTCCTGTCTTGTGCTGTCATGTTGTTTTTCCCGCAGGTATAGCCATTCTCCTGTCTTGTGCTGTTCTAGCTAGCTTCCCCCAGGTATAGCCGTTCTCCTGTCTTGTGCTGTCTTAGCTAGCTTCCCCCAGGTATAGCCGTTCTCCTGTCTTGTGCTGTGTCGTGTGTCCAAAGAAGGGAGACTTTAGGAAGTGCATCCGGTGGGCATTCGAAGGACTGGAGGCAGGCGGCAGAATGGTTAAGACGCTTTTCTGCCCCTTGAGGGTCTGGGTTCGAATCCAAACCAGTCTCGCCTTCTCTCATAAGTTTGAATGGAAAATCAAACTGAACGTCTTGTCATTCGGATGAGACGATAAACCGAGGTCCCGTGTGAGACATGCACTTGACACATTGAAAAAGGACCCAATTTTGTCCTCGGGCAAAATTCTGTAGACGAAACCTACTCTGATAATTACACAAACACATTTGTATGCACTCAAAGCCTGGTCAAAACCCAAACTGAGCGTCTTATCATTCGGATGAGACGATAAACCGAGGTCCCGTGGTCAGCACGCACTTTGCGCACTGAGGAAGAACCCGTGGCAACGAGAGTGTTGTCCTCTGGCAAAATTATGTGAAAAGAAATCCACTCTGATAGGTACACACATATATAAGCATGCACTCCAGGTCTGACTGAGCGCGTTGGGTTATGCTGCTGGTCAGGCATCTGCCTAGCAGATGTGGTGTGGCGTATATGAATTGGTCCGAACGCAGTGATGCCTCCTTGAGAAAAACTGAAACCACAATGTAAGGACGTGTGTGTGTGGGGTGGAAGGCAGAAAGTGGAGAACACACACACACACACACACATACGCACGCACACGCACACACACATACGCACGCACAAACACACACAACCACACACACACACACACACACACATACATATACGCACGCACAAACACACACACACGCGCGCACACGCACACACGCACGCACAAACACACACAACCACACACACACATACACACACACATACGCACGCACAAACAAACACACACACACACACACGCACACACACACACACACGCATGCACGCACGCACAAACACACACAACCACACACACACACACACACACACACACACACACATACGCACGCACAAACACACACACACACACACACACAAACCGGGGAGCAATACGGAAGTTAGGTGGGCATGAGTGGTGATGAGAAAAAAAGAAAGAATGAATGAATGAATGAATGAAACTCAAAAAGAAAGATAGCGAGAAAGAAAAAAACCAAATAAGAACGAAAGACAGAAGGATGAAAAAAATGTTGTTTTTTTCCACTGCCCTCAAGTTGGCAGCAAGCTACAGGTTTTGGCAAACGGCTCAGCGCACAGTAGCTTGATGTGAAGCCGGGAAGCGAGGCATGCAAATCCTTGATGTGTAACACAACACACAGCACGCACTGTACTTAGCTCTGACCAGCTGGTGCAGGCCGGCTTGGGCTGTGTGAGGATTTAACAGGTACGTTCCATATGCAGTAATACACACTCATTAATTTAATCGCATAGTGTATGCGTTTGATGGTTGTTTTTGTTTGTTTGTTTGTTTGTTGTTTTTTCGCTTGTGTGTGTGTGTGTGTGTGTGTGTGTGTGTATGTGTGTGTGGAGGGAGGGTACGTGTGTGTGTGTGTGTGTGTGTGTGTTCATTTTCAGTGGCTTGCAAATATATCTTGATCGGCTTGTTACTGGAATGCAAACAAATAATCTCTCTCTGTCTGCCTGTCACACACACACACACACACACACACACACACAACGTCCTTCAAATTTAAAACAACATACCAGAGCAGAAACCAGACCATCAATTTACATCATTGTTGAAGGCATTTAATACACAACATCCACATATTCTCCTGACGAGTGTACATATTTCATATCTTCATTGACAGAGCTGGTATCACATGACATCTACCATCTTTCCTGAGGTTGGTAAATCTGGTCAGACCTGAAATGATATTAACCCTTTCAATGGAAAAAATGGAATGAAATTAACCCTTCCAATGTATGGGTTACAACACTAACCATGGGTTGCACAATGAAAAATTTTGTAAAAAAGCTTTTTGTGAAAAAAATCTTTTCTTTAAGCATAATTTTCAATATCAGAATTACAGGACAACAACAAAAAATGTTGCAAACCAAATCATTTTGAAACAGGACACACACACTCTCTCTCTCTCTCTCTCTCATTCACAAACATACACATGCACACACATACATTCACACAGTCACAAATGCCTGAATCACTAAGACATTCTTATGGAACAGCACAAACACAGAACAGATGCATTCTACCCATTACCACAAAGCAATGGATTCTGGGGATAGTTCTCCTTGGAAACATTTAAAGGTAAATATTCAATAATTTACTTCACTGCCATTTAAGTTTGAGTAAGCTACCTAACTGGCATTTAACAAACATTTAAAGGCACACACTCTTATCAAAAAGGTCTTGGGCACCACAAAAAACATGGTACATGAATTTCATCTGCTGATTTAAAAAAAAAACAAAAAAACGCCACTTCATTCTTAGCTGCCGGGAAAAAATACAAATCACTAACTTACAAACAATAATCTATCCACCAATCACACAGAGATCTCAGTCACTGAAATCACTGCCAAGGTCATCCAAGGTCATTGTCGAGGGGTCAAGGTCACCTCCCATAGCTTCTCTGAAAGCAGCGTAATCGTTCGCAGCGTCTGGCGCTGCTGGTCTGGGTTTGTTCTGGAGCTTACGCTTCGGTGCAGCAGACTTGGCGGTAGTGGCTGGTGCAAGCTGCTTCACGTTTGGTGCGACGCCTGTTCTTCTTCTCGCCGCGGTCAACTGCTGTGTCGCTGGCTTCTGGCTTCCGGCCACCTTCTGGCTGGGGACGGAGAGAGAGGTCGTCGCTTCCGCCTTCCGTTTCTTGGGCTTGGACTCGTCGTCACTGCTGGAGCTGGAGCTGCTTTCGGAGAGGGAGACCTCGTCTTTCAGGACGACAGCTCTTCCTCTCTGCTGCGAGGGTCTGTGCTGGATGTTTGCGGCGGGTTTGACCCTCTCCGGCTTCCCGCCCCTTGCTCTGCCTCTTCCTGCCCCTCTTCCTCTTCCTCTACCCCTACCCCTGTGGTTGTCGTCCTCCGCTGCTCCTGAAGCAGAAGATTTACCTCCCCTCGTTTCAGACTTGGCTCCTTTTGTTCTCAGTTCATGATCATTTGCGTCTTCATCCGCTGACGGTTGCGTTGCCGGCTTTCCACCCCTCTTGCCTCGACCCTGACCTCGACCTTGACCCCGACCTTGACCTCGGCCCCGACCTCGACCTGACGACCCTGAAAGGATCCGGTTGGCTTTTTGGATGACGCTTCCTCTTCCTCCTTCTCCTCCAGGCTCGGGCATATTATCTGGTTGAGACTCTTCAGAGTCAGACCCGGAATCGGATTCCGACTCGGAGGATTCGGATTCGGATTCGGATTCCGAACTCTCCTGTCCCTGGAACTTGTCCAAAGCCTTCTGCAGCCGCTTGCTTTTCACTGGTTTTGGGGCGATGAAGTTCTCCGGTTGGAAGTAGTTGTGGATCCGACCCTGGCTCTGAAAAAAAAACAAGACCGGCAGCAACAAACGTTAGACACTGGAAAAGGAATGGTGTGTGTGTGTGATGAAAGAGAGAGAGACAAAACACGGGTGAAGGAATGTGTGTGTGTGTGTAAGATAAGATAAGATAAGATAAGATAAGATAAGAATAACTTTATTATCTCCAACTGGAGAAATTTGGTCAGGTGCATTATCACAACATAGACAAGTAAACAACATGGGGACCATAACTGTAAAAGCCAACAACAGCCCCTACAAATATTACGAAGATACAAATGTAAAAAATATCACATACATCGTTTCATACATACATCCACACACTGCAGGTAATAAACAGTATTCTTAATGTAAAAACAGAAAAAATTAAGAAACATTATTTGAATATATTTATAAACATAGCCTACTATACTGTACATTGATTATAATAGACAGATAAGATAAGAATAAAGATGAATTGCAGAAAACTACAACCAGACAATCAGCACACACCCGCACCCCAACACGGCGGTCTATATATGGCGGGGTAAAATCGGTCATACAAGTAAAAGCCCAATCGTGTACATACGAGTGAACGTGGGAGTTGCAGCCCACGAAGAAGAAGAAGAAGAAGAAGAAGAAGAAAGAAGAAGTTTTCATTCACACACGTCCCCAACAAAGTTTTGTACGCACTCTTTTCTTTGTCAGCTCCTTCATCATCGGCTCCAGCACTTCGTCCGCCTTCTGTTTCCCCCAGCCAAACTTCTGCTTGGCGAATCTGTGGCCACTGTTAAGGACTGTGGTTTGCAGGCATGTGTATGTATCTGTATATACATACATTCATACATACATACATATATAGATACATAGATAGATAGATAGACAGATACATATCTATATAGATATATAGATATCTATATCTATCTATATGTATTTCTCTATATATCTATCTATCCACCCATAGATATATATTGATATACATACATATATACATACATACATCTATATCTATCTATCATCCATAGAGAGATACATAGAAAGAAAGATAGATAGATATAGATATATATACGTACATACATATATCTGTCTATCTATGTATCTATGTATCTATCTATCTATACTGGTGAACACTAGATCAGAAGTCCAACACCAATCGGATTCTGCCACACTGACTCTGCTCCCTCTTCCTCTCATTTCACACATCCAAAACTAACCACGTGTATCACAATGCGTTTGGTGGGATGCGGAAACAAGGAACATACCCCGCATGCACCTCCACCCTCCTGAAAACGGAGTATGACTGCCTACATGGCAGTGGTGAAAACGGTCATACATTTTGTAGAAGCCCACTCGTGTGTATATACATGTGACCGTGGGAGCCGCTGCTTACTAACAGAGAAGAAGAAGACAACGCCCTATCACTCACTCACTCATTCCCTGTCGTGAGGAGATCTGGCATCGTCATTTTGGTCCATTCCTTGACGTTGTCGGACCAGCTCTTTGGTGGTAGAAACAGAAAAAAGAATCCAAGCATTCGAAACCAAGTGCTTGAGGAGACTACTACACATCTCCTACAAGGAGCACAAGACTAATGACTATGTGCGGAACCTGGTCAGCAACCTTGTTGGGCCCCAAGAACCACTGCTGGCGACTGTCAAACGACGGAAGATGGCATGGTTTGGTCACGTCATACGACATAACACCCTCTCCAAAACCATCCTGCAAGGGACTGTAGAGGGAGGGCGCAGACGGGGGCGGCAGAGCCCTAACAATACAACACTCAAAATCGTTCCCACTCTCTCTTCCTGTCCACAACACAACACCTCAACAACACACACTGAAAACAGAAACACGCTCACGCCGGCACTGTCGCTGGGTGGAAAGACGAAAAGGGAGTGGGGGAGGAGGGGAGGAGGAGGTACACAATAGCCGAGAGGTTAAAGCGTTAAGACTTTCAATCTGAGGGTCCTGGGTTCGAATATCGGTAACGGCGCCTGCTGGGTAAAGGGTGGAGATTTTTCCGATCTCCCGGGTCAACATGTGTGCAGACCTGCTCCTGCAATCCATGTCAGTGTTCGGTGGGTTATGGAAACAAGAACATACCCAGCATGGTTGCCAGCATGGTGGAGGTAAATAAACAAAACTGTCATACACATTACAAAATGTTACAAGTCCATGTAAGTGTTTGTGTATGTTTGAGTGACTGAAACCTGTTTGAATGAGACAGAAAACGAGCGATGAGCGCCCAATGGCAGCCATCAGTCGGCTCTACCCAGGTAGGCCTGGTGTTTATTTTTGACAATGGTGAATGTGATGTGCTTTGTTTTGCTGTGATTTGCACCTGTGTGATTTGGGACTGTGATGGTGCCTGTATCGATTTACTTAAAAAAATTTTTTTATGTCACTTACATATGTATATTTTAGCCAATTTCATGTGAAACTGTGTTGACTTTGTACGTATTTTATGACACTTAGTCTTAAATTTGTATATTCAATTGTAAAACGCAGTGAGCCCCATCTGAGATGGGGGGTACTGCGCTACATAAACCTGCATTTTTTATCATTATTTGGCAGCCTGCTGTGCAAATGACCCTGTGTTTCCAAAGTGCTTATAGCCTGGTCACTGACCGAGGCTAGGGGCTATATAAGTATCCATATCAAGTATCCATATCATGCACATCACTCAAAAGGGGAAAGAAAGGATACTGTTGAAGCAGATCCACGTCAGGCAGGCCCCAAGAGAAAGGCTCCTCAGAGTCGTCCACTTCGGGCCGAAGGTAGGCGTCCACCACTTGGCGACTGGGAAAACCTGCAACATGTCACCGGTTACGTTAGTCAGTGAGGAATGAATGAACAACACAGCACGCTTGAATGAAGGAATGAACGAACAACAACCCAACCTAGAATGAAGGAATGAACAAGGAATGAACGAACAACAACCCAACCTTGAATGAAGGAATGAACGAACAACAACCCAACCTTGAATGAAGGAATGAACGAACAACAACCCAACCTTGAATGAAGGAATGAACGAACAACAACCCAACCTTGAATGAAGGAATGAACGAACAACAACCCAACCAAGAATGAAGGAATGAACGAACAACAACCCAACCTAGAATGAAGGAATGAACAAGGAATGAACGAACAACAACCCAACCTTGAATGAAGGAATGAATGAACAACAACCCAACCTTGAATGAAGGATTCAACGAACAACAACGCATGCTTGAATGAAGGAATGACCCAACCTTGAATGAAGGAATGAATAAACAACAACCCAACCTTGAATGAAGGATTGAACAAACAACAACGCATGCTTGAATGAAGGAACAACAGGTGCAATAGCCGAGTGGTTAAAGCGTTGGACTTTCAATCTCAGGGTCCTGGGTTCGAATCTCGGTAACGGTGCCTGGTGGGTAAAGGGTGGAGATTTTTCCGATCTCCAAGGTCAACATATGTGCAGACCTGCTTGTGCCTGAACCCCCTTCGTGTGTATACGCAAGCAGAAGATCAAATGCACGCGTTAAAGATCCTGTAATCCATGTCAGCGTTCAGTGCGTTATGGAAACAACAACATACCCAGCATGTACACCCCCGAAAGCGGAGCATGGCTGCCTACATGGCAGGGTAAAAAAAAAACGGTCATACACAAAAAAAGCCCACTCGTGTACGTATGAGTGAACGTGGGAGCTGCAGCCCATGAACGAACGAAGAAGAAGAAGAAGAAGAAGACGAATGAAGGAATGACAAACAACAACGCACGCTTGAAATGAAGGAATCAGAAACTATCAGAGGCTTCCCTCATCATGAATGAATGCCACCACACCCATCACCCCCAGCCACACCCCCCCCCCCCACCCCCTGCCCCACCCCCCACCCCCACCCACCCCCTGCTGTCCCACCTTCGTGCATCTCCAGGGAGCGCAGTTTGTTGCGGATCTTTCCCTGGTTCCTCGGCAACACCCCCTCCTGCGCCTCCTCCCACCAGCTTCTGTTACAGCATGCTTACATATATTACATGTATACATAGATAGGCTATATATGGAGAGAGAGAGAGAGACAGAGACAGAGGGGGAGAGAGAGAGGGAGAGAGAGATACATACAGTGAGAGAGAGAGACAGAGGGGGAGAGAGAGAGGGAGAGAGAGAGATATACATAAACATACAGTGAGTGAGAGAGAGAGAGAGTGTATGTGTGTGTGTGTGTGTGTGTGTGTGTGTGTGTGTGTGACAGAGAGAGAGAGAGACAGAGAGAGAGAGAGAAAGGACTCAGAACTCAGAACCCCTTTAATGTTAATAGCTTAACAGCCCTAATGACATGGGGGTACAATTACAACAACAAAATAGATTATATATATATAAAAAAAAAAAATGAAAACCACTAATCAAAACATACAATACGTGAAAATGAACTGATACGTAATTACGACCATCCAATTTAATCTTGTGATGACAGGAAATCACAATGTAGGATTATATCTGTAGAAGAGGACAAAAAAAATTTCCTACATAATAGTCTACACAAATTCAATTTCTTTATGGAGAGAGAGAGAGAAAGAGAGAGAGAGAGAGTCAAAAGTCAAAGTCAAAAATATTTTAATGTCAGGCCTCTGACCCATAACATGAGTGATGACATGTTCTGCGCACAGGGGAATGTTTACATTTTTGTAGCTTGCATCCGGACATTCATTGCTTTGTGAACAAAACGGGACAGCTTAAATAAAACAAATTCATTAGTACCAGACATAAGTAAGCAGAATTTAAACACACATGGATTTCCAGAATACTTTGAGGGAGAGAGAGAGAGAGAGAGGGAGGGAGGGAGGGAGGGAGAGAGAGAGAGAGAGAGAGAGAGAGAGAGAGAGAGAGAGAGAGAGAGAGAGAGAGAGAGAGAGAGAGACATCAATCTATCTCATATTCCAAATGTCCAGAACAGTCTCGTTCCTTCCTCAAGGGATGATTTGTTTACATGTTAAAGATTGAGACACAGAGAGAGAGAGAGAGAGAGAGAGAGAGAGAGAGAGAGAGAGAGAGAGAGAAAACACATCAATCTATCACATAAAAAATCAATCACATAAATAAACACATCAATCACAAAAAAACACATCAATCTATCACATAAAAACACATCAATCTATCACATAAAAACACACATCAATCTATCACATAAATAAACACATCAATCTATCATAAAAAACACACATCAATCTATCATAAAAAACACACATCAGTCTGTCACATAAAACACACATCAATCTATCATTAAAAAAACACACATCAATCTATCACATAAAACACACATCAATCTATCATAAAAAACACACATCAATCTATCACGTAAATAAACACATCAATCTAAATAAACATATCAATCTATCACGTATTCCCAATGTTCAGAGCAGTCTCGTTCCTTCCTCAGGGATGATTTGTCTACATGTTACCAGGGTCGTATATATAAGTAAATTTTATCTTGACACTTTGTGTTGAGGGTGAGAGAGAGAGAGAGCAAGAGAAGAGAGAGAAAGAAAAATAAACACATCAATCTATCTTGCACTTTATCTTCAGGGTGTGGAGGGATGAGGGTGTGTGTGTGGGGGGGGGGGGTAGTCTATATATATATATATATATATATATATATATATATATATATATATATATATATATATATATATTTTTTTTTTTTTTTTTTTTTTTTTAATCTGATTCCTGAATAAGAGATGGAGAAAGTTGGTCCTCACAAAATGAAACCAAGTACATTTAAACTGCTCTCTCTCTCTCTCTCACACACACACACACACACACACACACACACACACACACACACACACACACACACATATATATATATATATAGATAGATAGATAGATAGATAGATATAGATATATATATATATATTCAGTATAAACACTAATACTTGCTCTCGTATACACAAAATATGTTACAATCATCATCATCCTCATCATAAACCAAACACATACATAAATAAGTAAATAACCAACCAACTAAACAAATAAGATATAAAAAAAAAAAAATTAAAAAAAAACTGAACAAAACTAGATAACCAAATAATGAAATAAGATAACAAGAAAACAAAAGGGAGTGAATTAACAACAACAACAATAATAATAATAACAACAATAATAATTCATAACTTTTCCATGGCACGACATCCAGTACTAATGCTGCTCAAAGCGCCTGACATCATCGAGCCAGATAATAAACATAACATAAAACATTACAACAGCTCAGTGCAATGCGTTCACAGAATGAATAAAAAAAAAGCATGATCCACCAAACAATAAAAAATATCAAGTAAATAATGCTTAGATTAAAAAGAAATACATTCCATAAAAACACACAAACAAAACAAAACAAAAAAACAAAAAAAACACAGACAGTGAAGAAAAAAAAAGGATTAGAAATACTGAAAAAAAAGAAAGAAAACAAAACAAAAAGGAGTGAATTAAAAACAAACAAAAAAACAAACACAAAAAAACACAGACAGCAAGAAAAAAAAAGGATTAGGAATACTGAAAAAATTAAAAAAAATTAAAAAAAATAAAAACATAAGAAAACAAAAAGGGGGAGAATTGAAAAAAAAAAAAAAAAAAAAGACAGAAAGCGAGAAAAAAAAATGGATTAGAAATACTGAAAAACAACAACAAAAAAAGAAGAAAAAAGAAAAAGAAAAAAAGAAAACAGAAGGGGGTCAATTAAAAAAAAAAGAAAAAAGAAAAAAAAGAAAGTGAATTAAAAAAACAAAAACACACACACACACACAACAAGAAAAAAAATGGATTAGAAATTAAAAACCCAACCCAATAATAACAAAACAAAACAAAACAGACTAAAGCAACAAAAAAAAAAAAACAAACAAACAAAAACAAACAACAAAAAACAAGCAAACAACAACAAAAAAAACAAAAAAACAAAAAAAAAACCACCTCCAGCAGCCCCCAAGCCCCGTACCTG
>NC_134905.1:24751374-24771374 GCF_041734735.1 Babylonia areolata
AGGTGTTGCCACATGTCATCAAGGACAATACAGGTGTTGTCGCTGTTGTGTCATCAAGGACAATACAGGTGTTGCCGCTGTTGTGTCATCAAGGACAATACAGGTGTTGTCGCTGTTGTGTCATCAAGGACAATACAGGTGTTGTCGCTGTTGTGTCATCAAGGACAATACAGGTGTTGCCGCTGTTGTGTCATCAAGGACAATACAGGTGTTGTCGCTGTTGTGTCATCAAGGACAATACAGGTGTTGCCGCTGTTGTGTCATCAAGGACAATACAGGTGCTGCCGCTGTTGTGTCATCAAGGAGGTGCTGCCGCTGTTGTGTCATCAAGGACAATACAGGTGTTGTAGCTGTTGTGTCATCAAGGACCATACAGGTGTTGTCGCTGTTGTGTCATCAAGGACATTATAGGTGTTGTCGCTGTTGTGTCATCAAGGACAATACAGGTGTTGTCGCTGTTGTGTCATCAAGGACAATATAGGTGTTGTCGCTGTTGTGTCATCAAGGAGAGTACAGGTGTTGTCGCTGTTGTGTCATCAAGGACAGTACAGGTGTTGTCACATGTCATCAAGGACAATACAGGTGTTGCCGCTGTTGTGTCATCAAGGACAATACAGGTGTTGTCGCTGTTGTGTCATCAAGGACAATACAGGTGTTGTCGCTGTTGTGTCATCAAGGACAATACAGGTGTTGTCGCTGTTGTGTCATCAAGGACAATACAGGTGTTGTCGCTGTTGTGTCATCAAGGACAATACAGGTGTTGCTGAGTGCAATCAATCTTTTTAACTCTTCACTGCCAAGTTTCTGTGTGAAAAACACTCCCCGAGCGCCAAATATTTTAGAAACCGTGCTCCCTGTCACAGGCTTCGGTTCATGTCAAAACAAAAACTACGGACTTGTTCACTTCAAACTCGGTCAGGGAGCAAAGGTTTGTCATTGATCTACTGGCAGGAAAGTGGCTACAGCTGTCGAGCTTTGTTACAGTGTGAAAAATGGTCTTATCAACATGACCCTTTGATGTCAACAAAAGTCACCTATGGTGGTGCACTGTCTAGTCAACAAAAGTCACCTATGGTGGTGCACTGTCTAGTCAACAAAAGTCACCTATGGTGGTGCACTGTCTAGTCAACAAAAGTCACCTATGGTGGTGCACTGTGTAGTCAACTAAAAGTCACCTATGGTGGAGCACTGTGTAGTCAACTAAAAGTCACTATGGTGGTGCACTGTGTAGTCAACTAAAAGTCACTATGGTGGTGCACTGTGTAGTCAACTAAAAGTCACTATGGTGGTGCACTGTGTAGTCAACTAAAAGTCACCTATGGTGGTGCACTGTGTAGTCAACTAAAAGTCACTATGGTGGTGCACTGTGTAGTCAACTAAAAGTCACTATGGTGGTGCACTGTGTAGTCAACTAAAAGTCACCTATGGTGGAGCACTGTGTAGTCAACTAAAAGTCACTATGGTGGAGCACTGTGTAGTCAACTAAAAGTCACCTATGGTGGAGCACTGTGTAGTCAACTAAAAGTCACTATGGTGGTGCACTGTGTAGTCAACTAAAAGTCACTATGGTGGTGCACTGTGTAGTCAACTAAAAGTCACTATGGTGGTGCATTGTGTAGTCAACTAAAAGTCACTATGGTGGTGCACTGTGTAGTCAACTAAAAGTCACTATGGTGGTGCACTGTGTAGTCAACTAAAAGTCACTATGGTGGTGCACTGTGTAGTCAACTAAAAGTCACCTATGGTGGTGCACTGTGTAGTCAACTAAAAGTCACTATGGTGGTGCACTGTGTAGTCAACTAAAAGTCACTATGGTGGTGCACTGTGTAGTCAAGTAAAAGTCACTATGGTGGAGCACTGTGTAGTCAACTAAAAGTCACTATGGTGGAGCACTGTGTAGTCAACTAAAAGTCACCTATGGTGGTGCATTGTGTAGTCAACTAAAAGTCACTATGGTGGTGCACTGTGTAGTCAACTAAAAGTCACTATGGTGGTGCATTGTGTAGTCAACTAAAAGTCACTATGGTGGAGCACTGTCAGGCATGCCACCAAGGCAGGAAAAAAAGAGAGGAAAATCAGACAACAACAAAAAATGCAGCTGAAATTGGAAAAAAAAGAGGATTTTTTTTTCCTGTGGACTGAACCCACAACAGTGTCAAAAATAAAAGACTAATTAATACAGACATGGATTTTCTCAATTAGTGTAACTGTTTACTCCCCCCCCCCCCCCCCATCTTTAGAACGAGGCTTAACATGGTACAATCCCCCCACCCCCACCCCACCCCCAAAAAAAAGGGTGGGGAGGGGGGATCCGGGGGCATGCTCCTCCGGGGAAATTTGACATTTTGAACACGAATTAGCCATATATATATAAAATCAGAGTAAGAACACATAACAACAAAACACATGGAATGGGCTTGCAAGGGTTGCTCCAACTGACTTTTTAGTGTCTATTGATTAGTATATAGTCTATATAGACACTAAAAAGTCAGTTGGAGCAATCCTTGCAAGCCCATTCCATGTGTTAGAATTTACCTGGAAAAATTAGTATTGTTACTGTAAGGGGTAAACTGGGTGTGAGAAAAGCACACAGAACATTACAAAGAAACGCTGTTAGTATGATAAAAAATGATCATGCATGAATTATAGCCTTACCGGACCACCAATCCACAGGTAAATTTATCCAACAGCAAAATGTCATTCAGCAAAGTTAAGTCATCCAAACGGGTCTGTCCCAGAAACAGGAAAACTTTTAGATTTACTATGGATGTAGTTGTAAAACAGGGGTTTTGCAGGAACATGGAGGAGGCATATGCACGTACAGGACACTCAACAAGATTTCTTTGAGAAGAAGGCTCAGATCAAAAGAAGATGTTTTAGCTGTCCGTTCAATGAAAACAGGCCTTGGCATTGACAATTTGTGTGAGTCGTTCACTGTAGCCTAGATCTACGTCGCTGTAGCCTAGAGTAAGCCGGTCAACAAACGAGACTTCCCGCGAAGCGGAAGTGAATTCTGGGATAGGCCTACTTTGATAATCATTGATTGGAAACCGGTGCAGAGCCAAAAATGACCCCCGCCTTCCAGAATTTATTGAAATGTGTCGCTCCGCGGAAATCAAAGTTTCGTGCGGCGGAATCATCTTCACTGGCGGCGGATCGATATTTTGAACGGCTGATTTGTAATGAACCACGGCGATTTTCCGCCTAACGGCAGAAAAGTATCATGCTTGACTGTGTAGTCAACAAAAGTCACCTATGGTGGTGCATTGTGTAGTCAACAAAAGTCACCTATGGTGGTGCACTGTGTAGTCAACTAAAAGTCACCTATGGTGGTGCACTGTGTAGTCAACTAAAAGTCACTATGGTGGAGCACTGTGTAGTCAACTAAAAGTCACTATGGTGGTGCACTGTGTAGTCAACTAAAAGTCACTATGGTGGTGCACTGTGTAGTCAACTAAAAGTCACTATGGTGGAGCACTGTGTAGTCAACTAAAAGTCACCTATGGTGGAGCACTGTGTAGTCAACTAAAAGTCACTATGGTGGTGCACTGTGTAGTCAACTAAAAGTCACCTATGGTGGTGCACTGTGTAGTCAACTAAAAGTCACCTATGGTGGTGCACTGTCTAGTCAACAAAAGTCGCCTATGGCAGTGAAAGAGTTAATAATGTCTGAAACAGAGTACACAAATTTGCCTTCAGCGTTGGACTTTCAATCTGAGGGTCCCTGGTTCCAATCCCTGTCAACAACACCTGGTGGGTAAAGGGTGGAGATTTTTCCTGATCTCCCAGGTCAACAGACGGGCAGATCTGCTAGTGTCTGAACCCCCTTCATGTGTATATGCACACAGAAGATCAAATACGCACGTGAAAGATCCCGTAATCCATGTCAGCGTTCTGTGGGTCGAGGTAACAAGAACATACCTGGCATGCCTACCCTCCCCCAACACCCCTCCACCAAAAAAAAAAAAAAAAAAAATAAAAATTCAAATTTACTATAATATATATATATATATCCCCATGACCAGTTCCTAACCCATTCTCCACACCCACTATATAAGCAGGTATGTGTATGCTAAGAAGAATGAATGCAAACCTCTCCACATCACCTTGTACTGAGTAGACAATACACCAATGAGCAGACGAACACACACACACACGTTACCTGGGCCTCTAAATTGATCTGTTCCGTGACAGACTTCCCCATCCTGGCTTGACGTCCTCGCTCTAAGGTCAAGGTCTTTCTCTCTGTCGTCAGATCTCGCTGAAGGTCATACAGGTCAGACTGTGAAAGGAAGGGGGAAAAAAACAACGTTGTGAGCTTCTGCTTTACAGATTCTGCTCTTTCTCACTCCCTTTGTTTGCTTTTTGATTTGTGAAGATATAAAGGAAATTTTCTATCTAAAATTACGTTTAAATAACATACTTACCGTGACCCAACTAGTGCAAACTCCGGCAGGGGTCTGACATTGCTGTCCTGTGCAAACTACTATCCGCCTATGCGGAGACAATGAAAGTAACTACGGTCGATAACCTCCTAGAAGTAGGTAACCTCGCCTTTGTCCTGCTGGCTAGCGCCCTCTTTTGACGGCAATAAGTTTCCTTTTTGATTTGTGAAGATATAATAATATCTGTATTCATACTGACAGCTGAACAGGAAAACAAGAAGAGAAGGAAATTAGTACTTCAGTCAGTGAAAACTTGACAAATTTTTCAGCCGCTAAAAAAAAAAAAAAAAAGCTTCAAGGAAAGGGAGATCAATCTTGATTGGTGCTACAGCCCTTTGTCAGTGAAATGGCAGTATGTATTTCCAACACCTGCCAACCCCCAACAGGACTTGTCAGTAACACTTTGGACAAAATGTCAGAAGCAAAAAAACACCATTTGTCAGTAGCAGTAGCACACCATAATATTTTCTGCAAAAGACACAAACACATGCACACACCACAACATACACTAACACAAAACGCACACACGTGCAAAATAGCAGTAAGTGTTGATGACATCTGCTTCCAATACAAGAAAACCTCAATAACATACAGATAATGAAAGGTGTGTTTCTTGTATAATAATGACGAACAGATAATGAAAGGTGTGTTTCTTGTATAATAATGACGTACAGATAATGAAAGGCTCATTTCTTGTATAATAATGATGTACAGATAATGAAAGGTGTGTTTCTTGTTTTACAATGATATACAAATAATGAAAGGCTTGTTTCTTGTATAATATGACGTACAGATAATGAAAGGCTCGTTTCTTGTATAATAATGACGTACAGATAATGAAAGGCTCGTTTCTTGAATAATAATGACGTACAGATAATGAAAGGTGCGTTTCTTGTTTTACAATGACATACAAATAATGAAAGGCTCGTTTCTTGTATGATAATGATGTACATATAATGAAAGGCTCGTTTGTTGTATAATAATGACGTGCAGATAATGAAAGGTGCGTTTCTTGTACAATGACGTACAGATAATGAAAGGCTCGTTTTCTTGTATAATAATGACGTGCAAATAATGAAAGGCTCGTTTCTTGTATAATAATGACGTACAAATAATGAAAGGCTTGTTTCTTGTATAATAATGACGTGCAGATAATGAAAGGCTCGTTTCTTGTATAATAATGACGTGCAGATAATGAAAGGCTCGTTTCTTGTATAATAATGACGTGCAGATAATGAAAGGCTCGTTTCTTGTATAATAATGACATACAAATAATGAAAAGCTTGTTTCTGGTATGTTCTGCAGTTTATCCAACAAACTCTTGTGCCCAAAACATTCCACTGTCACTGTTGACTTCATTCTTACTGTCGGAAACATTGCCCATCAGAAACAATTACCGAAACAACTTTCCGGAATGGTCCACCTCACTCAGCGGTATATTGTGCTGCGTCAGGAACAAAGCAGCCTGCGTTTTAGCATAGACTGTGTCTTGTTCTGGTGGTAAAATATTTGGGTGCTTGAAAAAAAAAAGTAATGCCAGGTGTTGCTGCACTTCCGATTCGACAATGATGATTCCGCTTCTGTTTGATGTCTGCTGAATGGGAAGTTATGATTGGCTGAAATCTGGAAACTTAAATGCTCATTGGCCGAGACAATATCCATGCTGTGTTCATGTGTGTGTTCATCTTGGAACTGTTCCTGGGGAGAGGGGAGAGGTTTTTTGCTTTTTGTTGTTGTTTTTTTTCATTTGACCGTAGCATTTTCAGCAAGAGTGCAACAACGTCACAAAATGTACATGACCATAGCAAAGTGTACTCAAAGTGCAGTAGTTGTCAGGTCTGTACATATGTTTGCATTTGTTTGTCTGTATGTTGGTCTGTACATGATAGTATCAACCACCTGACAGCCGCATCCGTTGAATTAACAGAGATTTCAGAGCCTTCTGTGACGCCTACACAATACAATGCAATATAATACAACACAATACGATGCGATGCAATGCAATGTAAAAAACATCGATGCAATGCAATGCAATGCAATGCAACACAACACAATGCAATATAATACAACACAATACAATGCGATGCAATACAATACAATGCAAAACATTGATACAATGCAACGCAATGCAACGCAACGCAACACAACACAACGCAACGCAAACCCCTCCCCCGAAAAAAAAGACTCACCAGAGAGCTGACTCCTTTGGAAAAGTTCACCTTCTCTTCATCCTTCACTGACTCCACAGACTCTCTCCTCCTCCCTGCTCCGCCTCCACCACCGCCCTCCCCTCCCTCCGCACCGCCCTCCTCTCCCTCCGCACCGCCCTCCACCATGTACGCTCTCTCCATCTCCTCACGGGGATCTGGTTTTGCCACTTCTCCTTCAGCTGTGTTTACTCCTTCCACTGAAACTTCTCCTTCCACTGAAACTCCTCCTTCAACTATGTTTTCTCCTACCGAAGCATTCTCCTCGACTTTCTCGTCAGATCTCTTTCCTGTTCCCCGCTGGGCATTTGACTGGGGGAACTTTTTTACGGGGGGCCTGTTTCTGTCATGACTGGTGCTGCTGCAGCACTCAGACTGTTGAGGGTGTAGGTTTTGTGGCGGAGCGGCACTGTGCTGGGTGGGTTCTCCATGGTCCAGTGGTTCCCTTGTGAAGATGCTAGCAGGGAACAGGTCGTCTTCCGGAGGTTTCGTAGGGTCGATGGTGATCTCGATGAAGCCCTCATCTGGAAAGCAAAACCAAATATAATGTCGATGGTCATAAGGTCGATGGTGATCTCCATGAAGCCCTCATCTGAAAAGCAAAACCAAATATAATGTCGATGGTCATAAGGTCGATGGTGATCTCCATGAAGCCCTCATCTGAAAAGCAAAACCGAATATAGTGCTGATGGTGATCTCGATGAAGCCCTCATCTGAAAAACAAAACCGAATATAACGTCGATGGTGATCTCCATGAAGCCCTCATCTGAAAAGCAAAACCGAATATAGTGCTGATGGTGATCTCGATGAAGCCCTCATCTGAAAAACAAAACTGAAAACAGTAAAACTGTTTGAATACCGCATCACAGAATACAGTGTCTCCTCATGAAAGCCAAGATTAATGTTGAGTTATTTGGGAATATATATAATATATATATATATATATATATATATATACATACATATATAGATTTATAGATATATATACATAGATAGATACAAAGATACATATATACATATATATACAGATATATACATATACAATATATTTACATCACATCATTTTTAGAGAGAAAAAAAGGCTGAAATAATATTTTAGCAAAAGCTACACATGAAACAAAAATATCCCCAGGCAAAGTCTACACCTACCCAGCACTTTCTCTGCCACAGACAGGATAAAATGAATGAAGAAAGAAAGACATTCACAGATCCACACTGACCTTGCGTCCAATATTACTCAAAGTGAAAAGACGTTAACGACAGAACTATGGACAAATTGAATGAAGAAAGAAAGACGTTCACAGATTCACACAGACTTTGCGTCCAATATTACTCAAAGTGAAAAGACGTTAACGATAGAACTGAGGACAAATTGAATGAAGAAAGAAAGACGTTTACAGATTCACACTGACCTTGCGTCCAATATTACTCAAAGTGAAAAGACGTTAACGACAGAACTATGGACAAATTGAATGAAGAAAGAAAGACGTTCACAGATTCACACAGACTTTGCGTCCAATATTACTCAAAGTGAAAAGACGTTAATGATATAACTGAGGACAAATTGAATGAAGAAAGAAGATGTTAGCAGGTTCACACTGACCTTGCGTCCAATATTACTCAAAGTGAACAGACATTAATGACAGAACTGAGGACAAATTGAATGAAGAAAGAAAGACGTTCACAGATCCACACTGACCGTGTGTCCAATAAAGACGTTAACGATAGAACTGAGGACAAATTGAATGAAGAAAGAAAGACGTTCACAGATCCACACTGACCGTGTGTCCAATATTACTCAAAGTGAAAAGACGTTAACAACAGAACTGACCTTCTGAATCTTCCGTTTCTTCAGGAACCGGGGGATGCTGCTCTTTGCCTTCCCTTGCTGACCCCTCCCCCTCCTCGGTCTCTGAAGCCTCTGTCTTGCTGCCCTTGGACAGACCTTCTGCTTCTTGTACCTTTAGACATGGAACTAATTCCTCTTGAGCTTGAAAGTCTTCAGCCTTGGAAACTGGGGCCAGGGCATCCTTCTCAGCACTCACCCCCAGTCTTTGTTCTGTGGGGCTGCAGCCAGCCGTGTCAAAGAGCCTGCTGGTTTTCAGACAAGGTGCTGAAGAACCTGACTCTTGCCGGGGCGGATGTTCATCGGAGGTCTTGGTGTTGCGGGCGTCCCTGTTGGTTGTGGTGTCCTCATCCTCCTTCTGGCCCTGTTCTTCCACCAGTTCTTCATCTTTCACCAGTTCTTCATCTTTCACCAGTTCTTCATCTTTCACCAGTTCTACAACTTCCATGGGTTCTTCATCTTCCATGGCTTCTACATCTTCCAGATAGTCTACTGTTAGCGCCGGAACTGCTGGTGATCTGGTTGAAGAAGACAGCAGACCTGACGGTGGTGTTTCTTCTGAAGCTGCCCCTCGTTTTGTCAGCCTGCTCCTCGTTTTCCTCTGAACCACTCGTCTCTCCAAGTCTGCCACGTCTTCCAGAAACCCCCTGTTTGGCTGTTTGGCCTGTTTTCTTTTGCTTGCTTTTTTTCCAGGCTGACGTGGGGGGAGAACAGTCGCCACGTCTGAGCCGTGGGAGGACGCGGGAAGAGACTGGGCCTGAAGACTGCACCGTTTTTCAACAGCCTGCAGAAGCGCTGCCGTTTTCCTTTCTTTCTCCTCCAGCAGTTCCTGCTCCTGCTTCAGGAGCTGCTCCTGCTGTTCCTGATGCAAGGTATCTTCCCTGGAAGATGTTTTTTCAGGGGCGGCACGTTCCACATTCTGTTTCCTCTTTTCTAGAGACTTCAGCAGCGTGGCCATCTTGTCCTGCATGGCTTTGTTGAGGTCCTCCTCCTCCTTCAGCAACCTGTTCTGTATGTCCCTGAAGTCGCTCTCTTCCTCGCCTGGCGGTGATGTGTGGATTGGGCTTGTGTTGGTGCCGTGTGGGTCTTGTTCGGCTGACGCCTCACACGCAGAGTGAGGTGTTTCTGATTTTAGCTCCAAGCAGCTGTTGTTGGCGCTACTGATGTGTTTCATATTGTGAACAGATTTATCTCTGGTGTTGTTTTCATGCTCATCATGTCTGTAATCTTTCTTCTCACTGGTTTTTGAAGAGTCCTCAGCGTCATCTTCATTCGTCGTCTGCATCTTTATCATTGTTGGGTTGGTGACTGCCAAAAATGTTCTTGAAGTTGGGGAAATGCTTACTGACACTGGGGATACGTCTGTGCATTCAGAAGAGATCTTTACAGATTTATGGGAAGCATTTACAGGCAAGGGGGATACATTTCCAGGCACATCTACATCATCTTCCATCAGCTCAACACCATTCTTGACAGCTGCGTCATCCCTTCCCTTGCTGAGCCTTTCCTTGAGGGCTGAAGAGGATGCGCTAACCTGACCCCATGCGTCAGTCAAGGCGCTTTCTTCCTCTTCATCCAAATCACTCAGCTGCTTGGCAGCGGATTTGCCTACACTCTTTTTGGACACGTTTCGAAGGCCCTTTCTCGTGACCAGGGATTTGCCGCGTCTTTCTCGTCGGCTTCTCTTTCTGTGGCTCTCGTCACTCGTTCCGCTGTCATCGTCGTCTGACAATATATTTCTGTTTGGTCTTTTGCCGTCTTTGATGCACGCTGCCGCATCACCCTCGTCCGGGTCGCTAGAGGGATGTCTGTCCTGGTCACATTCTGTTGTCTCTGTGTCTGATGTCGGATTTTTGGGAACCGGATTTTCAGAAACTGTCCGGTTTCGCTCCCCTTCTTTTCTTTCCCTGGAGAGTCGTCTTTCCTTGCACCTTTCCGCTTCCGCCATTTGTTGTTTCCGCGTCAGGCCTCTGATGAGGACATAGTGAGCGGCGTCCTCGGAAACGACGCGGTTGGCTTCCACGACCTCCCCGTAGTAGTTGTCTCCCAGGGCGTAGGTGATGTCCCCTGACATTCTCTGGTTCATCTCCTTGCGCACAGACTCGATTTGACCGCTCAGTCGACTCTGTTTGATCAGCTTCTGTAGCTGGTAGTTGGAGAAGTCTTTGGAGTCCTGGAGAAGTAACATAAATAAAAATTAAAGTAATGCATAACGATGAAATGAAGTAATATAAATCAATAATAAAATAATGCATAACAAAGGAATAAAGTAGTAGAAAACAGAAACCGAGATGAGTTTCAGTTTCAGTTTCTCAAGGAGGCGTCACTGCATTCAGACAATTCCATATATGCTACACTTCATCTACTAGGCAGATGCCTGACCAGCAGCATAACCCAACACGCTTAGTCAGGCCTTGAGTGCATGAATATATATATATATATATTTGTGTACCTATCAGAGAGGATTTCTTCCACAGAATTTTGCGAGAGGACAACACTCTCATTACCATGGGTCCTTTTTCAGTGCGCCAAGTGTGCAATGCACACGGGACCTCGGTTTATCATCTCATTCGAGTATGACCAGACATTCAGTTCCATTTTCCGGTCAAACTTGGGGGAAAAGGGCGAGAGCGGAATTCGAACCCACACCCTCACGGACTCTGTATCGGCAGATGAGCGTCTCAACCATTCTGCCACCTTCCTCCGCTAAAAATGAAAGTAAAATAATACATAAAAAGAAGAAAAAAGAAAAAAAAACAGTACAAAACAAAATTCTAATATCAAAAACTTTATTTATCAACGGTATTTTTTGCTTGTGTGCCACAGTTCATGACGAAGATTAACTAACTGAATCAAATCAACTCAAAAGGAAATTTTCTATCTAAAATTACGTTTAAATAACATACTTACCGTGACCCAACTAGTGCAGACTCCGGCAGGGGTCTGACATTCCTGTCCTGTGCAAACTACTATCCGCCTATGCGGAGAAAACGAAAGTACTACGGCCGATAACCTCCCAGAAGTAGGTAACCTCCCCTTTGTCCCCCTGGCTAGCGCCCTCTTTTGACGGCAGCCATCATGACTCCTGTTCCTGTGCTCTCCATACAGCTAAGTTTTTTTCGTATTTTCTGTCTGTCTGTCAATTCTCTGGCGTTCTTGTTTTTTGTCAAATTATGTCTCCAACCAGGTCACATAATTATGTAGCTCAATTGGGTGATCGCGCTAAAATTAAGGTGTGATTGCAATCGATTCTCTAACACTCTGGGCCCTCTACTCCTGGCCCTCTCAACAACGATTTGACCAGAAAAAAAAAAGAAAATGAACCCCCACCTCTGGCATGATGGCGATGCGGGCCAGAGCGGTCTCCCTTCGCTGCTCCTTCATCTCACTCAAGATCTCGTGGCGGATTTCCGGCGGAAGGGACTGGAATTCCGGAGCATCCACGTCCACTTCGTCTAGGTTCTGAAGATCGTCCTGCTCGCAGCGCCAATTGCAAGAACTACTTGAACACTGAATGTTTCAGTTTAGCTTTCTCAAAGTGCATAAATGAGAACATGACAAAGAAAAATGAAGTTCTTATATAAAAAAAACAACAAACAAACAAAAAACAACAACATCAAAGTGGAAAAAAAAAAGGATTGCAACTACTAAGTCCACTGAAATTAAATAAAAGGGTTCAAAAAAAAAAAAAAGAAAAAAAAGAAAAAGACTTAAGGAAAAATCTTCAATAAAGTACCTAAAACAGATTTTTGGATAGAGTAGACTGTCTGGGTCTCCTATGTAGGCTAACTACCAAATATCATTATCATAATAATTGTTGTTGTTATCTTTCATATATTCTTGCAATTGATAAATTCTGTTTCAAAACTGAAAAAAAAGGAAATTATGATGATGAAAAAATCTATAATAATATTTTAAAAGATTTTTAAAAGGTTTCTCAAAGAGGCATCACTGCATTCAGAGAAATCTATATATGCTGACCCATTTAACCCTGGAGAGTTTACAGGCTTGACAGGTTTCCCTACCATATTCATGCTGAAAATGCAACAACAAAAACCAGACTCAGATTGACCAGTTTTTCCTGCAAATTGAAATTTCACATACAGAAATATGTTGTGACAGAAAGTAAATACAGTACAATAGAACAGAACAGAATAGAATCCAATATGAAATCTGATGTGACAGAAAGTAATATAATATGATATTGTATGATATAATATGATATGATATGATGTGATATGATATATAAGATATATGATATGATATAATATAATAAATATAATAATTATTATAATGTAACATAATTCAATACAATACAATACAACCACACCACTGTCTCCAAGGGCGGGTGTGAGACAGTGCTTCTCTGGGTCCTCCCCAGCACCTATGGGTGTTTCTCTTTCTTCTTTTTCCACCTCACCACAACACACCACACCACATCACAATACAACACACCACAGTACAACACAACACACCACACCACAGTACAACACAACACAACAACACAACAAAGAATTACCAGAACAGACTGATAGACGTCTCTATGCTCGCCCTTCAGGTGATCGTCTGCTTCCCACAGCCATCCTGCCTCTGTCTCGTCTGCTGACCTGACAACCAATGTTTCTTTCTTATTCGTGGACCGGCACTAGCTGTTGTAAATAGCTTTGACACCAAAGCATGTATGTGTACAACGTTCCATTGGTCACATGGAAAACGAAGAAGTAGGTGAAGCATGTGTAACACAGACCCTAGAGGTTAAATGGAAAATTTCACCAGTTCAAAAGTATACAAATGTATATAATATATATTAATATTTATGATAGAAGTAGGTGAAGCATGTGCGTAACAGACCATAGATAACACAGAAAATATAGAAGTAAGTGAAGCAACAGACCACCAGTAACACAGACAACTTAGAAGTAGATGAAGCATGTGTATAACAGAAAAATTGTTACTCTGTCAAAAGTATACAAATGTACATAACCGTTATGATCATTACGACTTTTATGATCATGATCTTTTTTTTCTTTTTTTTTTTAACTGAAATATGTAAAGCGTGTGTACAACAGACCACAGCCAACCTGGAAATATACAGAAGTAGGTTGACTCATGAGACTGATTCAGAGCAACTGAAGCCATGGTACCTGTGATCTTCTTCTTCTGCGTTCACTCGTATGCACACGAGTGGGCTTTTACGTGTATGACCGTTTTTACCCCGTCATGTAGGCAGCCATACTCCGTTTTTGGGGGTGTGCATGCTGGGTATGTTCTTGTTTCCATAACCCACCGAATGCTGACATGGATTACAGGATCTTTAACGTGCGTATTTGATCTTCTGCTTGCATATACACACGAAGGGGGTTCAGGCACTAGCAGGTCTGCACATATGTTGACCTGGGAGATTGTAAAAATCTCCACCCTTTACCCACCAGGCGCCGTCACCGTGATTCGAACCCGGGACCCTCAGATTGACAGTCCAACGCTTTAACCACTCGGCTATTGCGCCCGTCGGTACCTGTGATAAACTGCCAAATAACTCTGCCCCATATAAGAACAATATATCATTATCATTAAATGAAGTCCATCTGAATGTTTTTCTCAAACTTTCTTTTCTTAAAAAAGGAACTGAATAACACATGCAGATTTATCTTGTAAGCTGAAAAGACAGGTGTATGACGTTTATTGTATCCTGGTCTAAAGATGGAAACTGTCTCCCAGTTGAATCAATTTTAACAGATGAAATCTTTTGTGAGAAAATAAACAATGAAATAAAACATCACCTCATATCAAGTTGTAGTGTCTGAAGAGTCCACAAAATACGGTGTACATAAAATATGATATTCCACTTGAGCCAGACAACATCAAATCATAAATAGTATTCCAAGGACTTAACTGACAAACTGACAAAAACAATTTTAAAAAAATAATTAAAACAGTAAGCCAAATGGAACTGAAATAATGCAAAACAAAAGAACACACACAAAAATAAAGTAAAATAAATGAAAACAAACAAAAATAAAACAAACAATTTTACAAACACTGAAGCAGATTTGAAAAAAATAACAATAACAATAAATACCCTTCATCAACTTCAGGCATGGGAGGCAACTCAAACAGGTCAGCTTCTGTTGGTCTGGATGGTGGGGCAAGGCGCCCAGTGCTCTCCCCTGTGATGTCTCTCACTGCATGGCTTCTGAGAAGATTCTCCAGGATCTTTTTGTTCATTCGACCTTTCTCTCGATCCACATTCTCTTTGCGTTCTCTGCGGATTGCCTGTGGAAGAAACATGGACATGAATAATGTGTGTGCATGCGTGTGTGTATATATGCATGTGTGTGTGTGTGTGTGTGTGTGTGTGTGTGTGTGTGTCATTTTAGTGAGTAAGATGAGTGGTGCCATGAAGTCTAATGAACACTGAACGCTTTATCCAGTGCTTTTTCTCCAATACTGCTCAAAACGCTATGCGTGTATGACACTAGTTAAAGTAGTTTAAAAGATGAAAAAAATGAAATAAATCAGTTCATGCACTCTTTGCAAGCAGATTTCATGACACAACTCATCCAACTCACTTGCATGCTCACTCTGGGGATCGAACCTGCGACTCAAACCACTTTACCACAGCAGTTGGTCAAATCACTTTCACTATGTTATATCACATACTATTACACCATGTCTCACTTGTATGCTCACGCTAGGGATCTTCTTCTTCGTGGACTGCAACTCCCACGTTCACTCGTATGTACATGAATAGGCTTTTACGTGTATGACCGTTTTTACCCTGCCACAATGGCAGCCATACTCCGTTTTCGGAGGTGTGCATGCTGGGTATGTTCTTGTTTCCATAACCCACCAAACGCTGACATGGATTACAGGATCTTTAATATGGCGTATCTGATATTGTGTGTGCGTATACACATGAAGGAGGTTCAGGCACAAGCAGATATGTTGACCTGGGAGATAAAAAAAAAATCTCTACCCTTTACCCACCAGGTGCCATTACCGAGATTCAAACCTGAGACCCTCAGATTAAAAGTCCAAAGCTTTAACCATTCGGCTGTTGCACCTGTCACGTTGGGGATCAAACCCTCGTCCTTTCAGCCGAGTCTGTGATGCTAACCACTTCGCCACAGCAATTGGTGAAATCACTTTCACTATGCCATATTACATAACATTACACCATTCCACAACACGCTACACCACACCATGTCACACAACATTCCATTCCATTCCACACAAAGTTAAACAAAGCTCTCATCAGAGCTTTTCTAGAGGTTCAGCATGTTTATGAATCATCAAGAGCCAAAGAGTGTCAAAGACACTACATCACAAATTACTTCACTCTATATTACCTGTAACATAGTTTCATACTCCATCACGCAAAACAAAATGTAAAGACACACTGACCCTGCTAAACCCCCCAAAAAAAAAACAAAAAAAAAGTTTAAAGGTTGGAGGAGCTGTGGCAGAATCAGTAAGTGTGATGATAGTCAGTCGTGTCCGACTATGACCATCAGAACAGCAGAGGAGGCAACTGCTGTTCCGACTATCTGGGCTAGACTTTGATTATAGTGGAGAGTGCCTTGCCCAAGTTACGTCCCCACTCTCTCGGCCAAAAGGGTTTTAGGACAGTCGGCGTTGGGATGGTTCTGGAAGGCCAACCAGCCCCAAAGACTGCACCACTAAGAGCCAGTGTAATCTTGCCTCCCAGTTTGACAGTCATAGTCCTTCACAAAACACCAGTCTGTACATGATTTCCCATTGCAAAGGAGAAACCATTGAATCGATTGATCATACAGCTCTCACTTTGCTGTTGGCCGAACTGTAAGTTTACATCAATCTGTGATATATAAGCTAAGCATAATGACAGCGACAGGTGCAAGTACCACACACTTCTTACCATGGTCTGTTTCTTGAGGGTAGGGACGCCGCCGTCAAACACAAAGACTGGACGGATGCGATAGAAGAGGAGCTTGCAGACACGAGAGAAGAGACCCTGGAGATGAGCGTTGGGCAGAGGGTTCCCGTCTTTGTCGCGCATTCCCTTCATCGTCTGGTGCAGCCAGATGCTCACATCTTGGCCAGAGTTAAGTCTTCATATGATTCTTCTTTTTCGTTCCTGGGCTGAAATTCTCACGTTCACTCATATGTACGTGAGTAGGCTTTTACGTGTGTGACCATTTTTACCCTGCCATGTAGGCAGCCATACTCCATTTTCAGGGGTCTTCATATGATGATTCTCAAGGCGAAGATGATAATCAAAAAGCTTTTACTGCTGTTGTAAACTGAGCATCAAACTGATCAGTATTTTTTTTTTTTGGGGGGGGGGGGGGGGGGGGGGGGAGTGTTTTTTTCTGTTGTCAACACAACACTCTACACTTACTGATCATAATCATGTACCAAGTAACTTGAATAGTGAAATTGTGGCATGATAGTTGATATACACCATTACATGACACAACATATTGACAATTTACAACAAGAATAATAATAATGGCAAAGTTGGTGACAATAGTAATGACAACAATAAAAAATTTTAAAAAAAGAAAGAATTATGATGATGACAACAACAATAAACACAGAAGAAGAAGATGATGAAGAACAAAGAAATGAAGAGATACAGGGACAGAGATGTAATCATACATGACAAACACACCTACAAAGAACAACAGGAAAAGACACTCACACCAACAAAACAAACAATGCCACCAAGAGAAGTGAATCACTGAAGGAACAAGTGTTCCAATAACAAGATAAAGACAGTAAAGATGATACTAAAGTCATATTAAATTAATAAACACACACACACACACACACACACACACAACACAAAAAAAACCCACAAAAAAACGCACTCACACACACACATACCACGCCACATATACACACACATACCCACTGTATACACACACACACACACCACACAACACATAAACACACACAACACACATGTACACACACACAGACAAACACACACAAACAACGCACCACGTACACACAAAACACAAACACACACACACACACACACTGCACTCACACACATACACACAAACACACACAACCTACTCACACTACACACACACACACCCACAATGCACACACACACACACACACACACACACACACACACCTGTATACACACACACACATTTACACACAAACACACACACACACGTGTATACACACACACACACACACACACACATGACACATACACACACACACACAATTTTCCAGCCAGAAAAGGATACCGACAGCCAGAACTTTGCCCTCCAGTGAGGAAGGAGAGACAGGTTTTCCTGCGGGATGCAGAAGCTGCCATAAGCCCTGCACTCCCATGATGCCTGCCGACTCACCAAATCACTGTCGCCCAAATCTACACACCACAGATCTCGTAACGCATGTCAATTTTCTTTCTGAGGTTGTGACGAAGGAATTTGCCTTGGGTTCATGCTGGTGACAAACGAAAAGATTTTGCTGTTCAGTTATGTAATTTAATGTATTTTTGTGGTACATACATTGGTATATATCTGTTGCTGTGATTTAAAATGAACCTCTAAATTTGCACATGAAAGTGTTTGAGAGATTGTGTGTCGCTCTCTGAGTGAGTGAGTGTGTGTGTGTGTGTGTGTGTGTGTGTGTGTGTGTGTGTGTGTGTGTGGATGTCAGTGCATATGGAAACAATACAACACAGACCTGTTTAAAACAATTAATCTTGTATAAGCCAGAAAGAGTATGTTGATGATGCAGCCTTCTAGGTCCATTTTGGACTGAACTATATACTAAACATGGTGTGTACGTGTATACATATATGGGTGTGTAATTGTGTGTGTGTGTGTGTGTGTGTGTGTGTGTGTGTGTGTGTGTGTGTGACCCAATGCGCATTTTTAATAATAAATATATTTGTTTCTGAAACATTGATAGATCCATCATACATGTAAAGACAATATCCACAAGTTTTTTTTCTCTCTTGCAGATGGAATGAGTTGTCTTCACAACAAGGTGTGACTGTTCACTCCACCAGTCACTCAGAGGAGGTGTGTGTGTGTGTGTGTGTGTGTGTGTGTGTGTGTGTGTGTGTGTTATTGTAAAATCACCGTGTGCCCAATAGTGTGCGAGCACTGTGTATGTTCTTTACTCAGTTTAATCTGAAAGTAAAACTGAAACAAAATCAGTGAGAAATGGTATCTCACGATCATACAGTTCAGATCGATCTACCCGTCAATAAGATGAAAAGCATTATGCACAAAATAACAACAACACGCAATGTCTTCACATGCGGTGATTGAAGAAAACAACGAACACGGTGACAAACCTTCGTTTGTGTTGAACAATTTCACACTGTTGGGCAACTCTTTCAACCCAAGTTGACATTACTCTCGTCAATTTTTTTAAGGGAGATTACCCTTTTCTCCACTGCAGATTACTTGGTCACATTTTGTTTGTACGCCACGTTTTTGCTATCGTAAGTGAGACGATCGGCCTATTATATAGGCCTGTGCCTCATATGTTTTTCTTAATTATACCGGAAATGTTATTGCTATTGTTACTGTTGTTATTATCATTATCACTGTTGTTGTTGTCGTTGTTATTAGTTGGTGTTGTTTGGGTGGTTTTTCAATGTTATTGTTATCATTATCATCATCGTTGTTGTTGTCATTTACTTTCCATTCTATTATAATTATTATTGCTGCTGTTGTTGTTCTTGTTAATGTTTTTACACAAACCTAGCATAAGTTCTCAAGGCCTGTTTATAGTAGTAGTAGTTGTGAAATCTGCAGCAGCAAGTCACGGTGATAGAGATTGTCAGTTGTAAGGTCTATTTAGGGTGGGGTTTTTTTTGTTTGTTTGTTTTTGTTTTTGTTTTTATTATCATTTTTGTTGTGTGTGTGTGTGTGTGTGCGTGTGTAAGATCTTCTGTTTAACGCGAGTCTATTCACTAGAAGTGTTACTAGACGGGTGTGTGTGTGTGTGTGTGTGTGTGTGTGTGTGTGTGTGTGTGTGTGTGTGTTTGAGTACCACTGAGCGTGTGTGCACGCGAATTTGCGCATGTGTATATAATACATATATTTCTCTCTATATATATACATATTATATATATTATATATAATTTTTATATATACATTCGTATTAGAACTCCTTACCTCTAATTAACCACTTCATATGACAGTGTGTTTGTTGTTTTTTTTGTTGTTGTTTTTTTTGTGGGTTTTTTTTTCGATAGACAGAGAACAGACACTGGCCGGCACAGAATTAAAACCTGGCCTTCAACCTTGTCAGAAATTAAAATCGGTCAACCTTTGATACCAATTTACACAACAGCCCATGAGAAACATAAGCCATGACCTGAAGCGGGTAAAAACTTCTCTCTTCCTTTTCTGTTGTGCTTGTCACGGATTCGTCTTTCAGATAAGACCACTGAGACTGACCTAGGGGTCAGTTGTAGAAGAAGATTGACCAGGTACACCCTTAATTGTTTCTTTTGTGGTTTCCAGCGTCTGTTAC
>NC_134905.1:24776374-24856374 GCF_041734735.1 Babylonia areolata
TAAGAATGTTCCTAAGTATATGGAATTTACCGCGGAGTTAGGAACATTCTTAACGATACGCAAACTTAGTGCTGCTATCTTTGTTCATGCAACCCACCCTAGGACTGTATTTCTCTTTGTCACAACAGATTACTCTGTGTGAAATTCAGACTGCTCTTCCCAGGGATAGTGCGTCGCTACACTGAGAGTGCCACCTTTTTTTTCTTCTTTTTTTTTTCTTTTTCTTTTTTCGTTTTTGTATTTTTGACTGCGTGCAGTTTTATTTGTTTTTCCTATGGACGTGGGTTTTTCTACAGAATTTTGCCAGGGACAACCCTTTTGTTGCCGTGGGTTCTTTTACGTGCGCTGAGTGCATGCTGCACACGGGACCTCGGTTAATCGTCTCATCCGTATGGCTACCGTCCAGACCACCACTCAAGGTCTAGTGGAGGGGGAGAAGATATTGGCGTCTGAGCCGTGATTCGAACCAGCGCGCTCAGATTCTCTTCCTTCCGAGGCGGACGCGTTACCTCTAGGCCATCACTGCATACTAAAAGAGGACGTTAGCGGTTTGGGTTTCCTGTCCGTCAGGGCTGAACGCCAGTTACGTCAACTGGGCTCCCAACATGGCCACTCAGGTGATTCAGGACAACGGCTGCGTTGCCATGGACGCGGATCATGGCGGCAAATGGAGGATCTTTCCCTGTCACTATGAGACGTTCTATGACGCCGTTCTTCCCTTCGTCTGTCAGATCCGTTAGTGTCTGCCTGTGTGTCTGTTGGTCTGTCTGTCTGTCTGTTTGTCTGTCTGTGTCTCCCTCTATGTCCGTTTATCAGCTATCTTTGTCTGTTTATAGACTTATGCCCGTCTGTCTAGCAGTCTTTTGTGACGATTATGTCAGCTTTGTTTGACCGATCCTCTGTTTGTCAGCTATCTTTGTCTGTTTATATATAGACTTATGCCCGTCTGTCTAGCAGTCTATTTGTGACGATTATGTCAGCTTTGTTTGACCAATCCTCTGTTTGTCAGCTATCTTTGCCTGTTTATAGACTTATGCCCGTCTGTACGTAATGGTAATTAGTCGATACTGCCATGGAATTTTTCTCTCAAATCGAACTAAGTTCCTGTACTGGGCTGTGTCTGGGGAAAGGGGGTGGGGGGTTATACCACTGCTTTTGCAAATAAGAAACAGAAAACAAATAACGAAACTCATTTTCCCCCTTTTAACATAATCACATGTCATTACATGAAGACAGTATTTTGTTGTTTTTGTTTTCTTCAGCGATCGCGTCAGAGTGTCAAGTGTGTGGTGACGTAAACAGTGACGTGCCTTGTAGTCATCTTGACGAAACGTTTGCCCAATACGTCCAGTGTGACACAACGTCACCCTACTGCATGAATGACGTCATTGAAAGTTCCAGCGAGCGACGTGTGTTCAAAAGGTAGGTGCAGGAATACTGTTTAGCAGGCTACTGTTTTAGAGCAAGGAAGACGAACAATTTTTTTGACTCACTTGTTTGAATGCCCAAGATACACCAGAATAATATGATTTAAACAGCGTTCTCACTGCGAATACCGCAATTGATTTACCGCCCTTTAATAAAGTATGTTCAAATGTTAAATTTTAGAACGTAATGGATAAGGCAGTTTCTTCTCACCCGAGCGCGCGGGGTTCGATTCTGGTTAGGACTTTTTTTTCCTTTTTTTTTTTTTTTTAAGTTTTATAATAACAAATACAGAACACATTTTAACGATTAGATTTTTTTAAAAAGTGTATTACAAGTGAGTCTTGAAGGCCTTGTTTTACTTTGTAACCAGTTATTTACTTTCCCTCTTTATTTGTTTGTTTATTCCCTTCCTGTGATCAACTGGGCGTGTAATGCTGCGAATAATGCATGCGTGATCTAGTCTTAGATACCTTTTACGTTTTGTGTGTGTGTGTGTGTCTTTTTGTGTGTGTACCGTGATTATTGCATGTATTTCACTGTAATTATTCTATGTACAGTTCACTCTAACTTGACGTCTAAGCATTTTAGATAATTATTTGTATAAATATTGATTTACTGTGATTATCGTGTATTGTTTATGTGTTGTTGTTTTATTGTTTATTTTGTTGTTGTTGTTTTTGTTTGTTTTTTTATTTTTTTTTTTTTTACCACAAATCAATTCCTCTTATAAAGATAATAAAGAATTCTGTATTCTGTGCCCAGCTCGTGTCTACTGAGAATTGTTGCCCCACTTTTGCAGGTGCGTCAACGAGAGCGCGTGCAGGCAGCTGTGGTGGCAGACGACCTCCCAGAACCCCAACTGCATGTCTAACCCTGCTAGTACCGGCGTGGACAGAGAGTGCCACTACTGTTGCCATGGCGACGGCTGTAACCGTGACCTCGTGCCTGACCCGAGCAGCTTTTTCAAGCCAGATGCAAACGGGGTCGCGAACTCTGCTACACATGGTTACCAGAGGCATGTACTGATAGTTGTAGGAGTTTAAATTTCTCCTCCTCCTCCTTCTACTTCTTCTTGTGTGTGTGTGTGTGTGTGTGTGTGTGTGGAGAGAGAGAGAGAGAGAGAGAGAGAGAGAGTTTTCTCCCTGTCTTTAAAAAAAGGTTTTATTATGCTCTTTATTTGAGGCCTGCCTCCTTCAACATATGGATGTATTCTTAATTAACCCGTTTTGAGCCCAAATCCTACAGCTTCGACACCAGAATCAGTACAGTTGTTTCCCTTCCCTGTTGAGTTGTTTCCCTTCCTTGTCGAGTTTTCCCTTCCCTGTCAAGGGTTGTTTCCATTCTCTGCCGAGTTGTGTCCCTTCCCTGACGACTTGTTTCCCATGTTTGTCGAGTTGTTTCCCCTTCCCTGTTGAGAGTTGTTTCCCTTCCCTGTCAATAGTTGTTCTTCCTCGTCCATGTTATAGTTATTTCCCTTCCATGTCAAGAATTGTTTCCCTTCCCTGTTGAATTGTTTCCCATGTTTGCCGAGTTGTTTCTCTTCCTTGCCGAGTTGTTTCCATTCCCTGTTGAGTTATTTCCCATCCATATTGAGTTATTTCCCTTCCCTGTCGAGTTGTTTCCCTTCCCTTTGAGAGAGTTATTTTCCCTTCCCTGTTAATTTGTTCCCCCCTTTCCCTTGTCCTCCCAGCACGCAGGCGCGAACAACAAAGACACCATCACCATCATCATCATCACCACCTTCCTCTGCCACGCCACTGCGGACTGCTCCCGCAACCACCAGGGTTCCTACCGCACCAACCACCGCACGATCCACAATCACCATGTCGACAGGGTCAACGACCACCACTGCGGTTTCCACTGCCGGTATGTTGGATTTTTGTGGTTGTGGTTGTGGTCTTGTTGTTGTTGTACCTGCGATGGAAAGCTCCTTTTTTTTTCTTTTTTTTTTTTGGTACAAATTTAGGGTAGGCCCTTATGACCTGCCCAGTGTGAAGGGTTTATGCGTATGTCAGGAATCTGCTGCTTTCTCTGTGCGTGCGTGCGTGTGTGTGTGTGTGTGTGTGTGTGTGTGTGTGACGGGAGGTCGATTACATTGTCCAAGTAATCACCTATTTATAATCAGCGTTGTTTATTATGCTATATTATCTACCTACACACACACACACACACACACACACACACACACACACACTCCCGACACCACCGTACCCGCATAATGTGTGTGTGTGTGTGTGCGTGCGTGCGCCCATGCGTGTGTGTGTGTGTGACGTGCCCAGCACCCACAACAAACGCTCCCCTGGTAGGGTCAGCGTGTATCACGTGCGGAAACTGGTCCAACCCTCTGGAGCCCTGCACCTCACTGGACCTGGTGATGGCTCCTGTCATCACGTGCCCCGACTCCGCTCCCTACTGCATGAATGACTTGGTCCAGAGAGGCTCCTCCGTCTCCCAGTACAAGAGGTAGGGTGGGGGGGGGGAGGGTTGATTTTTTTTTCTTCTAACTATTAAAATGTTTTTATTATTCAGAATTTTCCATTCCACCATTACAAAACATACACACATCCAAATATCTACTTACTCACGTCCATACATCTACACACACACACACACACACACACACACATTTCACACAAAAAGGAGACCGGAGGAAAAAAATAACACTGGATATATCAAGAATATCATTAAAAGGAAATGATAATAGAGTACAGGAAATGAATTACGATTTTAATACATTCATGATGGTGATGATGATGGTAATGATGATGACGATGATGACGGGAGCAACAGCCGAGTGGTGCAATCTGAGGATACCGGGTTCGAATCTCGGTAACGGTGCCTGGTGGGTAAAGGGTGGAGATTTTTCCGATCTTACAGGTCAACATAATGTGCAAACCTGCTAGTGTCTGAACCCCCTTAGTGCTTATACGCGCGCAGGGGATCAGATACGCACGTTAAATATCATGCAATCCATGTCAGCATTCGATGCGTTATGGAAACAAGAACATTCCCAGCATGCATATCCCCGAAAACGGAGTATGGCTGCCTACATGTGGGGCTAAACAAACAAAACGGTCATACACGTAAAATTCTACATGTCTATCAGAGTGTGTTTGTGTGCGTGCCTGAAATCTGATTGAAAGATTTAGGAAACGAATGATGAGCGCCTCATGGCAGCTTTCAGTCGGCTCTACCCAGGTAAGCAGCCTGTTGTGCAAATGACCCCGTATTTGTATTCAGAGCTTGGTCTCCGACCGAGGATAGGTGCTATATATCATTCATCATCATTCAAAAAAACAAAAAACAACAAACAACAACAACAACAACAAAAAAGAAGAAGAAGAGAAAAAGAGTAGACTCCTGACCTCTGTATAAACCCAACACACTTGTCAGGCCTTACCTTTATTTTATTATATTGTAGTGTAGTATGTTGTGTTGTATTACTGACTTTTGTCACAACAGATTTCTCTGTGTGAAATTCGGGCTGCTCTCACCAGGGAGAGCACGTCGCCACACTGAAAGCGCCACCCATTTTTTTTTTGTATTTTTTCCTGCACGCAGTTTTTGTTTTGTTTTGTTTTGTTTTTGTTTTTTTAATTTGTTTTCCTGGACATTTTCTATTGCAAAAGCTGCTTGTCTTCTATGCTACATAGGATATACTCCATTCTGCGTTTTCTAATAAAGCCTGCAAATCGCTAACAATATTCTGATATATATATAGATAGATAGATAGATAGATAGATATTTGTGTATTTATATATATGTATGTATATTTTTTTTAACCAACGTTCTTTTATTAATTGTTTATGTTAAACAGATGTGTCAACGAAACGACATGCCGACGACTGTGGTTTGAACAAACATCGGATATCCAGGCCTGTGTGAACTTCGACCCCAACATTAACCTCTCGCGAGATCTGGACTGCCACCTGTGTTGCTATGGTGATAAGTGTAACATAAATGATGTCCCTCCTTCGAATTCCTGGTACCATCCCTAAACTGCTGTGAACTGAGACATCGTTGCACTGCTTGTTGTGTTGTTATTACGAATCAGTCGAATCAGTCTGATCTCAAAGTTCAGGTTCTTTGACTATTTTCTGTATGTTTGTCGGTCTCTGTCTGTCTGTCTGTCTGTCTGTCTGTCTCTCTCTCTCTCTCTCTCTCTCTCTCTCTCTCAGAGCGCATTTCAAAATTGTGACATTGACATAGTTTTATCTTTATTTAACTCTCTCCATACGAACGGCGAAAGAGACGACGTTAACAGCGTTTCATCCCAGTTACCATCATCAAAATATTGCAAGCGGAAGGGTCTTATACTGAAGAGGTGAATGTTGTGAAAGAATACCACAATTCTGACGACGGAAGCTAAAGGTTGGGTCATTCAGACACCCACTGGATATCCGAGGGGTCTGTGTAGAGGAGAACAGAGGACTGGCCGTAACTGAGTGAGTTAACCTTATTTTATTTTATTTCAGTTCTTCTTCTTCTTCTGCCTCGTTCGCCTCCCGTTAGATGAGCACCTCGGTGTCCTCGATAAAGGCTACCGTCCGTCGCAGCTCCTCCAAGGTGCCGTACAGTTTGGCTTCCGCTGCTGTCGGTGTTGGCCAGTACTTCCTCCTGGATGCTGCATGCGTCGTACAGTCTTGAAGGATGTGGTCGGTTGTCATTGGTCCCTCACCACAAGGGCACTCTCCACTGCTAAATTTTGTGTGCATGTGGTGGAGCAGCGGATGTGTCCAGTCCTCAGGCGGAAGGTCTTGACCTGTTCCCGTCTTTCCAGCGAATGTATCTGTCTTCTGGGTTATATTTGGGGTGCTGGAAGGCGCCACTTTATTCCTTGCTGTGCCTTGATGATTGTCTTGATTTCATCGTATTGTATTTCACTGTACTGTTTTCTTTTCAGTTTCAGTTTCTCAAGGAGGCGTCCCTGCGTTCGGACAAACCCATATACGCTACACCACATCTGCTAGACAGATGCCTGATCAGCAGCATAGCCCAACGCACTCGGTCTGGCCTTGAGTGCATGGATATACATTTGTACATATATGTGTATACCTATCAGAGTGGATTTCTCCTTGAGAATTTGTGCCAGAGGACAGCACTCTTATTGACATGGGTTCTTTTTCAGTGCGCGAAGTGCGTGCTGCACACGGGACCTCGGTTTAACTCACTCAGTACGACCAGTCCTCTCTTCTCCTCTACACAGACCCCTCGGATGTCCAGTGGGTGTCTCAATGACCCAACCTTTAGCTTCCGTCGTCAGAATTGTGGTATTCTTTGTCAACATTCACCTCTTCAGTATAAGAGCCTTCCGCTTGCAATGTTTTGATGATGGTAATTGGGGTGAAACGCTGTTAACGTCGTCTCTTTCGCCGTTCGTATGGAAAGGGTTAACGTCTCAACCGAATGACAAGATGCTGCTTGATTTTCTAGTCAAACGTGGGAAGAAGGGTGAGAGCGGGATTCGAACCCAGACCATCACGGATTTTGTATTGGGAGGGGAGCGTCTCAACCATTCTGCCAGCTTCCTTCTGTTTCAGTATCATTAGCTCAAGGAGGCGTCACTGCGTTCGGACAAATCCATATACGCTACACCACATCTGCCAAGCAGATGCCTGACCAGCAGCGTAACCCAACGCGCTTAGTCAGGCCTTGAGGCCTTCTGTATTGTACTGTATGGTACTGTATTGTATTGTACTGTATTGTATTGTACTGTACTGTATTTACTGTATTGTATTGTACTGTACTGTATGGTACTGTATTGCATTGTATTGTATTGTATGGTACTGTGCTGTACTGTACTGTATGGTACTGTATTGTATTGTACTGTACTGTATTGTTTTGTATTGCATTGTATTGTATTGTATGATATTGTATTGTATTGTACTGTATTGTATTGTACTGTATTGTATTGTATGGTACTGTATGGTACTGTATTGTATTGTACTGTACTGTATGGTACTGTATTGTATTGTACTGTACTGTATTGTTTTGTATTGCATTGTATTGTATTGTATGATATTGTACTGTATTGTATTGTATGGTACTGTATTGTATTGTACTGTATTGTATTGTATTGTATTGTACTGTACTGTATGGTATTGTATTGTACTGTATTGTATTGTATTGTATTGTATTGTATTGTATTGTATTGTATTGCATTGTATTGTATGGTACTGTATTGTATTGTATTGTATGGTACTGTATTGTATTGTATTGTATTGTATTGCATTGTATGGTACTGTATTGTATTGTATTGTATTGTATTGTATTGTATTGTACTGTATTGTATTGTATTGTATTGCATTGTATGGTATTGTATTGTATTGTATGGTACTGTATTGTATTGCATTGTATTGTATTGTATGGTACTGTATTGTATTGCATTGTATTGTATGGTATTGTATTGCATTGTATTGTATGGTACTGTATTGTATTGTATTGCATTGTATTGTATGGTATTGTATTGCATTGTATGGTACTGTATTGTATTGTATTGCATTGTATGGTATGGTGTATTGTATTGTATTGCATTGTATGGTACTGTATTGTATTGTATTGCATTGTATTGTACTGTATGGTACTGCATTGTATTGCATTGTATTGTATTGTATGGTACTGTATTGTATTGCATTGTATGGTATGGTGTATTGTATTGCATTGTATTGTATGGTATGGTGTATTGTATTGCATTGTATTGTATGGTACTGTATTGTATTGTATTGCATTGTATGGTACTGTATTGTATGGTACTGTATTGTATTGTATTGCATTGTATGGTACTGTATTGTATTGTATTGCATTGTATGGTACTGTATTGTATGGTACTGTATTGTATTGTATTGCATTGTATTGTATTGTATTGTATGGTACTGTATTGTATTGTATTGCATTGTATGGTACTGTATGGTACTGTATGGTATTGTATTGTATTGCATTGTATTGTATGGTACTGTATTGTATTGCATTGTATTGTATGGTACTGTACTGTATTGCATTGCATTGTATTGTATGGTACTGTATTGTATTGTATTGCATTGTATTGTCACAATCAATGTGAAATTCGGGCTGCTTTCTGCGGGAAGAGTGAGTCGCTACAATACAGCGCCACTTCTTCTCTCTTTTTTTTCTTCTTTCTTTATTTATAAAAAAAATTTCATAACTATCTGCATTTTTTTTTCTTTTTGCTTCTATGCTTCTATCGTTTTAACTCACTCAGTACGGCCAGTCCTCTCTTCTCCTCTACACGGACCCCTCAGCTGTCCAGTGGGTGTCTCAATGACCCAACCTTTAGCTTCCGTCGTCAGAATTGTGGTATTCTTTGTCAACATTCACCTCTTCAGTACAAGAGCCTTCCGCTTGCAATATTTTGATGGTGGTAATTGGGGTGAAACGCTGTTAACGTCGTCTATTTCGCCGTTCGTATGGAGAGAGTTAATCCCTCTTCAGATCGGAGGCCGGTTGTGAAAACACATATCGGGTATACCCGTTTATTGGTTAACCTCGTTTAATTTGAATAAACAATATGTCTGGGTCTTGTGTCTTCCAGCCCAACCCCCACACCCCCCTCTCTCTCTCTGTCTCTGTCTCCCTCTTTCTCTCTCTCTCTCTTACTCCCGACCTCCCTCTCTCTCTCTCTCTCTCTCTCTCTCTCTCTCCCCACACTCACACGCACTCACGGTACACGCGTCCAGACACAAACGCTCGCTCTCTCTCCGCCTCACACACACAGAGACACACACTCACTCTCTCTCTCTCTCTCTCTCTCTCTCTCTCTCTCTCTCTCACACACACACACACACACACACACATTTTACGTTTTCTTTTTCGACTGATATCACGACTTAACAGCGAAACAAAAACGTTAAACCGAAGAAGGGACACACCCACATGTCAAAAAAGATCACATCACACATGACATATACCAGGCCAGAGCAGCAAATACCAGTAAGCATAGTAAGCAACTCAACGAGGACCATCTTAGTGTTTATCTACAATTAATCAGTTACACCCCAGATCGCCAGTTCTGTTCATCCTGAAAGAACACGCTATTCATCGCTTCAAATATCTTTGTCGGTGCAGTTTATCAATCCATATGGAAATTAACATGCACAAGCACAGGCTCGTTATAAACACAAATATATGATATGATCATGCACACCGTAAAAATAGATTAAAAACTTGCCAAATCAAAATGCGTAATAACTGTCGACAGACTAAAACAAGCTACACACACACACACACACACACACACACACACATATATTATATATATATATATATATATACCAACAACAGCAGGCTCTTCATGTCTTTAAAACTTGTATTCTTAAAAAGCAGCAAATTTTAATTTTCGCTGTAAAAACAGCTTTCGTCAATATGCAGAAATAAAAACATAGAAATCACACACACACACACACACACATGGATAAAATGAAGTAGGAAAACAATACAATACAATACAGTACCATCGTCGACTGTAGCCTTCAGGTCAAAAGAAAGACAACTGTAAAGATCGAGAAATAGCAAGACATCAATCCATTGTACTTTTGTTCCATTTCGTACAATGTGATACAACACACACACACACACACACTGTTTCCCACTGACCTTGGCCGACCCATGTAAGGGAACACGCAGAGGTCAAAAACGATGGTTGAACGCACGTAACTTTTCCCAGTAATCTTCACCTTCGTGAGTAAGGTTACATGCAGGTTTAAACACACACACACACACACACAAACACACACACATTCAACCACCCCACACACACACGCACACACACACACACTCACCCCCCCCCCCCCCCCCACACACACACACACACACGCACGCACACACACACACACACACACACACACACTCCCCCCCTACCCTCTCCCTCCCCCACACACACTCACACACACAAGGAATACACATTACAGGTACTTCTTCGTTCGTGGGCTGCAACTCCCACGTTCACTCGAATGTACACGAATGGGCTTTTACGTGTGTGACCGCTTTTACCCCACCATGTAGGCAGCTGTACTCCGTTTTCGGGAATTTTACAGGTACAGTACAGGACTTTCAATCTGAGGGTCGTGGGTTCGACTGTGCGCCTGGAGGATTTCTTTTTCTTTTCTTTTTTCTTTCTTTCTTTTTTTTTTCACCTGGTCAACATGATTATGTGCCGACCTCCTGGTTTATTAATCCTCTTTGTATAAGCTACATACCAAAGATACACGACACCAGGTACGCACTTTAAACATTCAGTAATCAAAACCAGCGTTCGATAGGTCACGGAAACTTGAAAATACCCAGCATGCGCACCCCATGTAAATGGAGTACGGCTGCCTTAACGGTCATACGCAAAAACAACAAAAACAAACAAAAAAAGAAAAGAACAAAAAAGACCTCTCGTACATACCAGATTTTAATTTTGATCGATTAAGGATGATGATGATGATGACATGGATACTTTTATAGCGCCTATCCTCGGTAAGAAACCAAGCTCTAAGTGTTTTACAAATACGGAGTCATTCGCACCACAGGCTGCCTTCCTGGGTAGAGCCGACTGACGGCTGCCATTGGGCGTTCATCATTCGTTTCCTGTGTCATTGAATCAGGTTTCAGTCACGCACACACTCACACAGACATGTAATCTTCTACGTGTAAGACCGGTTTTTTTTTTCTTCTTTAATTACTCCGCCATGTAGGCAGCCATACTCCGTTCTCGGGGGTGTGCATGCTGGGTATGTTCTTGTTTCCATAAACCACGAAACGCTGACATGGATTACATCATCTTTAACGGGTGTATTTGATTTTCTGCGTACGAAAACACACACTGGGGGTTCAGGCACAAGCTGGTCTGCTCATACGAGTAATGTAGACCTGGGAGATCGGTAAAAAAAAAAAATCTCCAATCTTAAACCACAGGTACGACGAGGGATCTTCTTCTTCTTCTTCTTCTGCGTTCACTCGTATGCACACGAGTGGGCTTTTACGTATATGACCGTTTTTACCCTGCCACAATGGCAGCCATACTCCGTTTTCGGGGGTGTGCATGCTGGTTATGTTCTTGTTTCCATAACCCACCGAACGCTGACATGGATTACAGGATCTTTAACGTGCGTATTTGATCTTCTGCTTGCATATACACACGAAGGGGGTTCAGGCACTAGCAGGTCTGCACATATGTTGACCTGGGAGATCGTAAAAATCTCCACCCTTTACCCACCAGGCGCCGTCACCGTGATTCGAACCCGTGACCCTCAGATTGACAGTCCAACGCTTTAACCACTCGGCTATTGCGCCCGTCGACGAGGGATCGACCTCAGGGAACTCAGGGTGAAGATCCAGCACTCTACCCATTTGGCCACCGCGCTACTGAAACAACACAGCCATACATCGTGATTCACCACAGACAGACAGAAAAAAGGGAAGGGGTGGGGGGGGGGGGGAGTGCACGTGGGTGTACAATACAGAACAGTCTACCCACCACTGATCAGTATCTAGAACTGACCACGACGGGCGCAACAGCCGAGTGGTTAAAAAGCGTTGGACTTTCAATCTGAGGGTCCCGGGTTCGAAAATCTCGGTAATGGCGCCTGGTGGGTAAAAAGGGTGGAGATTTTTCCCATCTCCCAGGTCAACAACCTAATGTGCAGACCTGCTTAGCGCCTGAAACCCCGTTCGTGTGTACAAACAAGCAGAAAATCAAATACGCTCGTTAAAGGTCCTGTAATCCTTGTCAGCGTTCAGTGGGTTATGGAAACAAGAACGTACCCACCATGCACACCCCGTTTAACTCACTCAGTACGGTCAGTTCTCTCTTCTCCTCTACACAGACCCCTCGGATGTCCAGTGGGTGTCTCAATGACCCAACCTTTAGCTTCCGTCGTCAGAATTGTGGTATTCTTTGTCAACATTCACCTCTTCAGTATGAGAGCCTTCCGCTTGCAATATTTTGATGATGGTAATTGGGGTGAAACGCTGTTAACGTCGTCTCTTTCGCCGTTCGTATAGAGAGAGTTAAACAGAGTATAGCTGCCTTCATGACGGTCATACACGTAAAAGCCCACTCGTGTACATACGAGAGAACGTGGGAGTTGCAGCCCACGAACGAAGAAGAAGAACTGACCACGGGACAGGCTAGCACGACGCCCACGCAGTCAAAAGTATATATGCTTATCATCAAACAGTTATACAACTTTAGGTAGGCCAGAGTTTATCTGAGCAAGTACTTGGAGTGCATGGCCATTGTCAGAAGAAGCCTAGAGGCCAGCTGGAGGGGGGGGGGAGCTATCAAAAAAAAAAAAATCTCTTTTTTTAATATAAAACTGACCTTGAGACTTACATTGGACAGCCAGGTCGATCAACTCTAATGACCTGTTCCCTCTCTGCTGCCCACAGCCACTTTCTCCTTGTGCCGAGCAGAGGGCTGATCAGAGGAGTGTCGGTGAAGGTGGGCAGCCAGGTCAATCGACTCTCTCCACCTGTTCCCTCTCTGCCCACAGCTGCTTACTTACTTAACTGGAGGGGTGTCCAGGCGTCGAGGGTTTGATCAGTGGAGTCAGGTGTGTGTGGGGTTGATGAGAACGAGGATGATGGGGTGGATTCTTGCCACCTGGCTGCTCATCTGTGCGCTCGGCTTGGAACACGGTAAAAAAACAACCAAAACAACCATTGGTGGTCTGTGTGTATGTCTGTCCGTCTGTCTCTTCTCTGTCTGTCTGTTGTCTGTCTGTCTGTCTGTCTGCCTATCCCTCTTTCTGTTTGATTTTTTTTTCTATTCGTTTATTCATTTATACACATATATGATAATTTTATATACAGTACCCTATCCTCCTCTCTATTTGATTTTTTATTCATTCATACACATATGTATAATAATCTTATATACAATACCCTATCCCTTTCTCTCTCTCGCTATTTACTTTTTTTTTTATTCATTTATTCATTTATACGCATATATAATAAATTTACATACAATTGTAAAAACCTGTCCGTCTGTCTCTTCCCTCTTTGTTGTCTGTCTGCCTGCCTCCCCCCTCCATCTTTTTTGGTGGGGGTGGTGGTGGGGTGGGGGTGTGGGAGTCGGGGGGGGGGGAGGGGGTATTCATTTATTCATCTATACATATACATAATATGTATGTATATATATATTTTTGGTTTTAAAAAATCTATTTAAAATGTGTGTGTGTGTGTGTGTGTGTGTGTGTGTGTGTGAGGGAGGGAGGAAAGAAGGAAGTAAGAAAAGAAATAAACGAACAAAAACCTGCAAAAAGTATATGTGAACTTTGAACACACACACACACACACGCACACACGCACACAAATATATATCTCAGGGAATATGTGTGTGTGTGTGTGTGTGTGTGTGTGCGTGCGTGCTTTTTTCAAACACACACACGATCACATAACAGAAAAACTACAACAGTCCAAACCACAACCCAGTCCACTGCAATGACTGCTCCCCGCTATCTGTCGAGTGTCTGGGTGATTTCCGGTCACTGTAATTATCGTCTGCTTCTTCTTATCTTTCCCACCCACTGTCTCCCTTCGTCACGCAGTCTTTGTGCACGACTAAGTGAGTTGATTAAATTCACATGAATATTTCAGCTGTTTTAGGAATGGGGAAATTCTTAGGCTTCAGTCTTCGTCTCCTTTATTTCATTAATATATATATATAGCATATATATATATATATATATATATATATATATATATATATATATTTACTATTTACGTATTTTTAGTAGCCTATCCTAAATTCAGGGACTTGTGTTAATTAACTGCAGTTTTCGTGCCTGGTTTAAAGCGATGTTACCAGTGGTAGATGCTGTGATCCATTTTCTTCGCATTTCAACTGATTACTGATTATAGTATTTATATTTTGATGTAAATTCAGTCGCTACACTATGGTGCAGTCATCTTGTCAGCTCCACTAAGTCGTCTTCGATGATGCGTCCAGCTAACCCAACCATGAGACATGTAACATGACCGTTTTTTGTTGTTGTTGTTTTTGTTTTGTTTTTGTTGTTGTTTTGGTTTTTACCTGCCCCATCATCTGCACCGTTTCAGTGGCATTACTCCCACGCCGCACATTTAGATTCCCCCATACACATCCACACCCGGGTTCGTCCGTCACAGTTACAGCGTCGGCAGTCCGCAGGGAACCATCGATGTTAGATCGCCAGGAAGCCACACACCAGAGGACACCCCTGCACCTAGGGTGTCTATGCTGGGTATGTTCGTGTTTCCACAACCCACCAAACGTTGATACGAATTACAGCATCTTTAACGTGCGTGTTACGTTTTGATCGTATACTGTTGATGTGGGAGATGGGGAAAAAATCTCCATCGTTAACTCTCTCCATACGAACGGCGAAAGAGACGACGTTAACAGCGTTTCACCCCAATTACCATCATCAAAATATTGCAAGCGGAAGGCTCTTATACTGAAGAGGTGAATGTTGACAAAGAATACCACAATTCTGACGACGGAAGCTAAAGGTTGGGTCATTCAGACACCCACTGGACATCCAAGGGTCTGTGTAGAGGAGAAGAGAGGACTGGCCGTACTGAGTGAGTTAACCCGCCAGATGCGAGGATCGAACTCGATAAACTCGGGCGAGAATCAAGCGCTATAACCATTCGACCATTGCACCCGTTGGTGATTAGATTTAGATCAGAAGGGTGAGTTACATGCTCCATGCTCCATGCCACTTCTCACAAACTTGCATTGCAAAACAGGAAATGTTTCGTTTAAATAATTCCTTTCATTTAGGATACTGAAATAAGAAATCACTGTTGCTGCTGCTGGTTCATCAACATCAGCTATCTGTAGTTGAAATAAGAAGTCGTCAATGTAAGCACACAAAAGGGCACTTTATAATGCATGTCACCCTCACCGTTAGTTCATTTTTGATTATCTGCTTGTGTGCCTATTCCTGCATAATTTGTTCATTCATTTCATTCATACATGCACTTACTTATTCTTTGGGGTTTTTTTTCTTTCCTTCCTTCCTTCGCTCATTCATTGTCTCGTTCTCTCTTTTCTTTCTTTTTCTTCTTCTTTTTGACTCACTTGTGTAAACAAAGTGAGTCTATGTTTTAACCCGGTGTTCGGTTGTCTGTGTGTGTGTGTCTGTGTGTGTGTGTGTGTCTGTGTGTCCGTGGTAAACTTTAACATTGACATTTTCTCTGCAAATACTTTGTCAGTTGACACCAAATTTGGCATAAAAATAGGAAAAATTCAGTTCTTTCCAGTCATCTTGTTTAAAACAATATTGCACCTCTGGGATGGGCACAAAAAAAAATAAAAAATGAAGCCTAATAATATGCAAACTGCATTTACTGTTATATTTATATTTTTTGTATTCTCTAAACTTGGCACTTTGATCTGATATTCTGACACAACAACAAGAGCAGTCATTATTATCATTTTTTGTCCAAACAGGAACTTCTTTTCCTAAGCATGGAAGTTTTATTTATTTTGCAAACGTTTTGGTGCAGATAGTAAAAAAGGGAAATTACTCTGCTAGGGGACTTAATTTGCCACAAGTGAGTCTTGAAGGCCTTGCCTCTCTTGTTTTTTTTTTTCTTTTCATGTCGTCCTTTCCTTCCATCATTCATTGTCTTTTTCTCGTGCTGTCTTTAGCTTATTCTTTCTTTCTTCTCAGTTTTTGCCTGCTTTCCCTCCTTGATCTTACCATTGTCTCTTTCTGTCTTTTTTCTTTCTTTCTTTCTTTCTCTTTGTTGTCATTTCCTTCCTTCTTTCTTTCATTGTCTCTTTCTGTCTTTTTTCTTTCTTTCTTTCTTACTCCTTGCTGTCATTTCTTTCCTTCTTTCTTTCATTGTCTCTTTCTGTCTTTTTTTCTTTCTTTCTTTCTCCTTGTTGTCATTTCTTTCCTTCTTTCTTTCATTGTCTCTTTCTGTCTTTTTTCTTTCTTTCTTTCTCCTTGCTGTCATTTCTTTCCTTCTTTCTTTCATTATCTCTTTCTCGTGCTCTCTTTAGTTTCATTCTTTCTTTCTTTCTTCTTTTTTTTCTCATTCCCTCCCTCGTTGATCTTATCATTGTCTTCTTGTCTTTTTTTTCTGTTGCCCTTTCCTTCCTTCCTTCCCCCCCTTCTTTCATTGTCTTTCTCGTGCTCTCTTTAGTTTCATTCGTATTGATATGATGTGCTTCGATGTTAACAGGCTTGAATAATTATTAGATGATTTATTTGTACTTTGTCATGAGTGTGTATTGATATGATGTATGTCGATGTCACATGCTTAAATAGTTATCATGTGGATTATATGCACTTTGTTTCCTGTGTACTGTCCAAACCATGGAGACGAACGAAAGGGGAGGGGGGGGGGGGGGGGGAAGGAACAGTACCCCTCTGCCACATGGACTTCTAAGCTGATGACAAAGTACCTAAGTGTCGCTTATCTCTTATTAGTTTATTGTTTCAATTCTTTCTTTCTTTTTTTTCATTTCTGTTCCATTTGATCTGTTTTGCGCCATTTTGTTCTGATTAGTACCAGCTGTGTCACTATAGCTTTACAGCTGATAACAAAAAAACATTTCAGTGTTCAGTGGGGTTTTTTTTTGTTTTGTTTTGTTTTGTTTGTTTTATTCGTTCTTCCTTCCTTCGTTTTTTCCTTATTTCATCCCTTCATTCCTTTTCTTTCCTTTTGCAAGTGTCCGGTCTGACCTACACAGTAAACGACTGTCCATCGCACGTTCCTCGCGATCAGCACGTGCGTGTCTATGGCAACAACTGTTACTACTTCATGATGTCAGCGCAGCATAACTACGTCACCGCTAAACAGTCCTGCAAGTATGTGGATGCGTACGTACGCACGCGCGCGTGTGTGTGTGTGTCTGTGTGATGTTCTTCTTTCTTGTGCGCTCAGAAGAAATTATTTGTCAAATAATTATACTTTTCTCAGTGTTCAGTCTGTGTAATATATTTTTTGTCATGCAAAAAAGTTGAGGAAATGTATAAAGATATACAATGTTTCATGAAGAATCCAAAGGTCATATACAGGATAGTGTTGTGTTTTGTTTGTCATCATTCTAGTAAGATTTCCTCAATTTAGATGTTGATTAAAATTGAATAAAATATATGTGAAGGGTTTTTTTTTTCTTTCTTTATCATTTAAAAAAAAATCTCCATGGGCATTTCTTGAGAGGGGTGACATGATATGCAATCTTGTGTTTGTGTGCGTGTGCGGGTTTGAACGCGCTCGTTTGGGTATGCCTCTGTGTGTGTGTGTGTGTGTGTGTGTGTGTGTGTGTGTGTTCCAGACATCTGGGTGGTTTCCTGACAACAGTCATGGACAGCAACACGCAAAGTTTCCTTTATCACGTGATCCGTAACGAGTACCAATCAGGATTCACTTTCTGGATCGGACTGAGGAACAGCGGACAGGGCGGCGAGTTTGTATGGGAAAACGGTAAAAAGACATCTCCTTTTTCGCGGGCATGACAGAAACGGATGTAAACAAATTGACGGGGAGATGGCTGTGTGCGTGTTGCAGGGATGTGTTTTCGTCATGGGTGGATGGCTGTGTGCGTGTTGCAGGGATGTGTTTTCGTCATGGGTGGATGGCTGTGTGCGTGTTGCAGAGATGTGTTTTCGTCATGGGTGGATGGCTGTGTGCGTGTTGCAGGGATGTGATTTCGTCACGGGTGGATGGGTGTGTGGGTGTTATTCAACGTTCAATAGAGGCACTCAGCGCAAGTGCATTTCTGGCATGTGTTTCTGTGAGTGTGGGTGGTGGGGGGGGGGGGGGGGGGGCGGGGTATGGAGGTTGGAGAGGGGCGTAGGGAGAGTGGGGTTATGTGGGAACCCGAAGAAATGTAAAGCGCTTTGAGCAGTATTTCTAGAAAATAAAACACATTATGTAGGTCTCCGTTAGTATTACTATTATCATTATTATCATCATTATTATTGTTGTTATTATCGTTATTATTATTATTATTATTATCATTATACCCCCGAAAACGGAGTATGGCTGCCTACGTGACGAGGTAAAAATGGTCATACACGTAAAAGCCCACTCGTGTACATGCAAATGAATGTGGGAGTTGCAGCCTACAAACAAAGAAGAAGAATTATTATCATTCTTCTTACTATTACTATTATTATCATCGTAATCATTATTATTATTATTATTTTGTCGTTTCCTGTCCTTCAGGGCTGAACGCCAGTTACGTCAACTGGGCTCCCAACATGGCTACCCAGGTGATTCAGGACAACGGCTGCGTTGCCATGGACGCGGATCATGGCGGCAAATGGAGGATCTTTCCCTGTCACTATGAGATGTTCTATGACGCCGTTCTTCCCTTCGTCTGTCAGATCCGTTAGTGTCTGTATGTCTCTTTGTTTTGTCTGCCAGTATGTGTAGAGTCTGTCGACTGGGTTCAGCTGGTCTGTCGGTTTGTCAGTCTGTCTGTTAGTCTGTCTGTTGGTCGGTTGGTTGGTCTGTCTGTTTGTCGGTCGGTCAGTCTGTCTGTCTGTGGCTCAGTCCGTGTTGTTTCCTACACTGCGCTGTTTGCTTAGTTTTGTGGACCAACGCTTTGTCTGTTCTTGCTTCTGTCTCCATGTTGCTCTGGTTCGGACTCTCTGTCTGTCTGTCTGTCTGTCTGTATTTGAAATGATAATGAACACGGGTGCTTTACGACATGTATGGTGATGTAGAAACACAAGCACACAGCACGCACAAACACACGCACGCAGGGAGTACGTATGTATGTATATGCATGCGTGTTTATGTGTGTCTGTATGTATGCATGCATGTATGTATGTATGTGAATTTACTGGCTTATCTATTACCAATTTTATATATATATATATATATATATATATATATATATATATATAATCATCTCAACGAATTCATTTAAAATCATTTGTGTACATGCCTGTTTAAAACAATTCGCCCAGAACCAAATTATGCACATGTGAATTGCAACTTGATGTTGGTTTAAACAGTATTTTATTTGGAACATGTCACAATACAACACAGATATCGATGAACAGGACCACAAGATTATCTTATACTTGATGTTCATTCATTCATTCATTCATTTTTTCATTCATTTGTTTATCTGTTCGTTTGCTTATTCATTTACTTTTCTTGTTTAACAAGTTGGTCTCTTTTTGGTTTCTGACTTCAGCGATCACGTCAGAATGTCAAACGTGTGGTGACGTGGACAATGACATAGCCTGCAGTCATCTTGACGTCATTTTCGGCGATTTCATGCAATGTGACTCACTTTCGCCGTATTGCATGAACGACCTGTATGAAATCAACGGCGAGCAACGCGTGTTCAAAAGGTAGGTATGTGGGATACATTTTTAACTCACTCAGTACGGCCAGTCCTCTCTTCTCCTCTACACAGACCCCTCGGATGTCCAGTGGGTGTCTCAATGACCCAACCTTTAGCTTCCGTCGTCAGAATTGTGGTATTCTTTGTCAACATTCACGTCTTCAGTATAAGAGCCTTCCGCTTGCAATATTTTGATGATGGTAATTGGGGTGAAACGCTGTTAACGTCGTCTCTTTCGCCGCTCGTATGGAGAGAGTTAAAAAAGATAGGAACAATTGGAAAGGGTGTAAATATCGGTATTTTGTGGAGGGACCACGGCGGAGTTGGCAAGGAGTTGGACTGAAGATTTACTAAAAGAATCATTGGCTCTGCTGATATGGACTATGGAAATAGGTTGCAAGCACTTAAGTTACCTAGTTTAGAATATAGAAGACTGCGTGGTGATTTAATAGAGATGTATAAAATGACTCATGGATTATATGACAGCAGAACTATTAACTCTTTGTTTGCATTGAATGAGAACAGTGCTACAAGAGGTCATTCCTACAAACTATTAAAAGTTCCAGTAAAAACTTCCAGATTTGCACATTTCTTTACTAACAGAGTAACAAATGTTTGGAATAATTTGTCACAAGACGTTGTTTCCGCAGGAACAGAGAATATATTTTAAAATTATCTTGATATTCATTTACAACATTTTAAATACAAAACTCATTTACATATTTATTGATTTTTCAAGCATGGTGCACTCAGTATTGAAACATGCACCAGACATATGTGGGGACTCTCTTTTTCTTCCCCACTTCAAGCGGGCAAAAAGCCTTGTCAGGCCTGCACGCCTTGATATTGATGTGATAATGTTCTCCAGGCCTTGTTTCCGCATAGTGTCGTGTCCTTGAGAAAGGAGTTGACCTCCGATTTCTTTCACACACACACACACACACACACACACACAGCCCCCTCCCCAGATGTGAATATGTACCTGACTTTGGTTGGGGGGGGGGGAGGTTACAACTGCCGGAAGGAGAGGACTGGGCCCCGTCTCCCAGTGCCATGCCCTAGACTCTGTGAATGAGATTTCACCGCACCAACGGCTGTGAAAAAGCTAGGGGGGGACCTTTACGTAGTATAATGACTCATCTTCTGCGTTCACTCGTATGCACACGAGTGGGCTTTTACGTGTATGACCGTTTTTACCCCGCCATGTAGGCAGCCATACTCCGTTTTCGGGGGTGTGCATGCTGGGTATGTTCTTGTTTCCATAACCCTCCGAACGCTGACATGGATTACAGGATCTTTAACGTGCGTATTTGATCTTCTGCTTGCATATACACACGAAGGGGGTTCAGGCACTAGCAGGTCTGCACATATGTTGACCTGGGAGATCGTATAAATCTTCACCCTTTACCCACCAGGCGCCGTCACCGTGATTCGAACCCTGGACCCTCAGATTGAAAGTCCAACGCTTTAACCACTCGGCTATTGCGCCCGTCGTATAATGACTCAAAAAGTTAAAGAGGTGAACTTACTGTGTGGGGGGTTCTCATATGTTTGTCACACATGGAGGTTTTCAGTCAGTAGTAGAAAGAATTTTATACTTCTTTCCTTGCTGCTTATTCCCCCCCCCCCAACCCCCTCCCAGACAGGGGCATAGGTGGGATTGCCATGGGGTCTCCTGGTTTCGTTTGTGTTTAGAAGAAGCTTCAGAAAGCAATCAGAATTTTTTTTGGTTTTCAAAAGCAGACAGTGACGCGCGTGCGCGCACACACACACTCACACACACACAAATATACAAAAGCAGTCAGTGACGCGCGCGTACACACACACATGCACGCACGCACGCACGCACACACACACACACACACACACACACACACAAACAAGGAGAGAGAAAGAGAGCGATACATGCACACACAAAATGCGCAAACGCTCGTGCGTGCACGTGCACATTTATGCATAAGTATGATGTGTACATCACAACACAAAGTGGCCAGAATTTCCAGAGATCGAAACGCTCGCAAAACTCCCCCTGGCTGACCCTGACATACCCCCATTTCTTTTTCTCTCCAGGTGCGTCAACGAGAGCGTGTGCAAGCAGCTGTGGTGGCAGACCACCTCCCAGAACCCCAACTGCATGTCTAACCCCGGTAACACCGGCGTGGACAGGGAGTGCCACTACTGTTGCCATGGCGACGGCTGTAACCGTGACCTCGTGCCGGACCCGAGCAGTTTTTTCCAGCCCAACGCCCCGCACGTCACAACTCCAAACAGCAAGTAGGCCTAGCTGCTGGAAGTTTGAGGACTGGGGGGGGCGGAAGAGGAGGGGCTGGGGGGGTGGGGGGGGCGGGCTCGGGGGTGGAGGAGGGGGTGATTGTACTGAGGGTGTCGTGTCATTACCGGCAGATTGTGTCCCCTTACCGGCAGACAACCAGAGAAGAGTTGCAATGGTCTTAAAAAAAAATAAAAAATAAAAAAAAAAAAATTTAAAAAAACGCACACAAAAAACTATATGTTTATATTTTAAATAAAGTATAAAAAAGGAGAAATGAAATGTAGAAAAGAAAATGCTGACAGTTACTAACTGGCAAATTTGAGGCAGTATTGTGATACAGGGGTTACTGAGGGTGTCGTGTCATTACCAGCAGACTATTCTTATCTGCAGGCTAACATAGAATTGCAAATGTATGTTTAAAAAAGAAAAGAAAGAAAGAAAGAAATCGCTGACAGTTAAAAGATATTTGGACATGTGGTTTTTTTGTGTTTTTTTTTGGTGAAATTGTCTGTTTAAAACAAAGAACTGTCCCGGATATTTACGAGAGTCTTTGGACATACAATGTCTTAAAGGATGTGAATATGAACAGGCCCGAAATATAGCTTACAAACTGGTGTTTAATAATCTACTGTAGACCACTGTTTTCTGCAGACAAAACAAAAGAATTTAAATCCTACCCCCCCAAACACACACACACACACGCGCGCGCGCGCGCACACACACACACACACACACACACACAGAGTAAACAAACAGAAATCAAACTGAACTGACATTTACAAAAATCCTTGGAGATGAATTTTGTAGACGTGAACTTAAAATTAAATTCAACTGTGTGTTGCCATTTAGTGCAGACAGATTTATCATTGTTACCTGCAAACAAAAGGATTGCAATTTGCATTATCTCAGGGAAAATGAGCAATAACGTTGACATTCTGGAAGAGATGTGTTTTTAAGAGTTCACGAGAATAGAAAAACAACAGAGCAGCCTACGATTTTTTCAACCAATGAACCAGCCACATGAACGCGCATATTCGGACCTATCGTCTTATCTTGCACACGTTATGTTTCCACTCGACAAGGAGAGGCTTTGAGCTTTTCATTTTCTTCTTTCGAGTAATTTTCCAGCAGCAACGGATAAGACGAATCTGTGGCCATGATCAATCTGCTCTGACCCAATTTTAAGTTCACCATGCTTACCATGCTTTACTGAAAGATAGTACATCATTCAGGGACATTATCTGAACTGTAACAGCCTGTAGAAAGTACTAAGTGTTCGTTGATATCACTTTGCTTGTCTGTTTTTTTTATATTTTATTCATTTTATTTTATTTTATTTTAACAATGTCTGCCGTGGGACTGCGCACACGTTTTTCCCATTTTCTTATGTATATATAATAACATGAGGACATTAAATTGTTTGACAGACTGGCTGATTGATTGGTTTATTTATTTATTGAGTGACTGGATCCGAATGGATGACTGAATGTGCCCAGTGACCCGTCTTTCGCTTCTTCCTTCCTTTTACCTCTTCTCTCTCTCTTGTCTGTCTCTGTCTGTGACTTTCTCTCATTTTTCCTCTCTCCCTCGCTTTCTCTCTCTCTCTCTCTCTCGCCTGCTCCATCACACGAACACACACAAACACACACACACGCCCGCGCGCGCACGCACACACTCACGCGCACACACATACACACATAATGATTTCGTGCATGTCGATTAGTAGTCTGTGTGTGTGTGTGTGTGACCGCGCGCGCGCGAGTGTGTGTGTGTGTGTGAACGTGCGCGTGATACTGTGTATGTGTGTGTGTTCTTAAGAAACAGAAACGGTACAAAACATGCGTGCATGCGTATAATGTGATTTGGAAACTAGGTCATAAAAAAGTGTTTCTAATCCAAGCTCCCAAAATCAACCATCTGTTTTTATTACTCTAAATGCGGTAAGCAAAGACTGACAGCATTACAAGGAGATCCGTAGATTGTTCGGACCTTTATATTTCGGTTAACAACAATCTGCAGGTAACGACACGACCCGGAAACAGAGAGGGGAGATAAGAAAGGAAGAGATGGGGGGAGGGGTGGGGGATAGCGAAAGAAAGACAGGGCGAGAGCAGGGAGACAGAGAGAGAGAGAAAGAGAGAGAGAAAGAGAGAGCACTAAACAGTATACATTGGTTTTTTAGAATTGTATACGTAACATCACGACTGTTCAGAGATAGGCAGATGTGCTGTTTCCACTACTACACTACTTCCGATATTCAATGGCACTGTTCTCACTGCTATTCTCAATGCGTGCATGTTTTGTTTATTGCTCCTGCTACATTTTATCTAAAATCACACACGCACACATAGACACAGGTACATACACCCAACATACACCCATACACCACCTAGACAAACATACACGACCTACACACACACACACACACACACACACACACACAACGCACTCGAACACATATGCACACATACACCACGCACTCACTTACTCGCACACACACACACACACACACACACACACGCACGCACGCACGCACTGGCACACACGCACACACACACACTATCAAATTAAAAAAAGAAAGAAAGAAAAAAACACCCAAAACTGACAACTAAAACCTAACAAGAAACAGACTGTTAAATCGTGATCGTGGTTGGTAAGATTTATTTCCAGAGACACAAAGCCGAGACAAATCAGATTAGGCCTCTCTGCTTTGAAACCCCTCGCTTTGAGAGCGAGAATTACTGTTGAATATCTCGTTCATCCTGCTGTAAATGTTGCCAAAAGCTTTTGGATATATGTCTTATGACTGTTCCCAGCCTGATTGCAATGTCGTATCCAGCTTTGAATATTGCCACGTATGAAGCCACCCTTACAGTCGGATTGTTGTTCCCTATGCTTACAGCACATACACTACTCGAATAACTACGCCATTAACTACACCAATGGTGACAACACCGTCAACTCCTGCCATAACGACCCCAATAACGACGCCACAAACTCCTGACATAACGACGCCAGCGACTTCTGCTGCAACCACTACCACGACAGCTCCTACAACACAATCCCCGCCAACTATGCAGCCAACAACAACAGCCATGCCAAACACGCGAACGACTGTTAAGACAACCCAAGCTCCGCAAACTCTTCCGCCAACAACAACAGCCATGCCAAACACGCGAACGACTGTTAAGACAACCCAAGCTCCGCAAACTCTTCCGCCAACAACAACAGCCATGCCAAACACGCGAACGACTGTTAAGACAACCCAAGCTCCGCAAACTCTTCCGCCAACAACAACAGCCATGCCAAACACGCGAACGACTGTTAAGACAACCCAAGCTCCGCAAACTCTTCCGCCAACAACAACAGCCATGCCAAACACGCGAACGACTGTTAAGACAACCCAAGCTCCGCAAACTCTTCCGCCAACAACAACAGCCATGCCAAACACGCGAACGACTGTTAAGACAACCCAAGCTCCGCAAACTCTTCCCCCAACAACAACAGTAATGCCAAACACGCGAACGACTGTTAAGACAACCCAAGCTCCGCAAACTCTTCCGCCAACAACAACAGCCATGCCAAACACACGAACGACTGTTAAGACAACCCAAGCTCCGCAAACTCTTCCCCCAACAACAACAGTAATGCCAAACACGCGAACGACGGTAAAGACAACACTAGCCCCACCCACAGTGATGCCTACAACGACAGCACTTCCTAACACGCGAACTACAACAGCAACGACACAAGCTCCGCCAACTGTACAGCCCACAACAACAGCACTTCCGAACACGCGAACGACGACAACGACAACACTTGCTCCGCCAACAGTGATGCCAACAACAACAGCACTTCCAAACACGCGAACGACGACAACCACAACACTAGCACCACCAACAGCGCAGCCGACGACAACAACAGTTCCGAGAACGCGAGTCTTAACGACAACGACGACAACGATGCTTCCGACTACGACATTCGGTACGTACTTTGTAATATCACCAGCAGCTTATTTTGTTTAGGTATGGACAGTATAGTGAAGGTAACGATCGAAAAACAGTTCTGTGTCACATCATATTGCTCTTTGCGTTGAGAAAGATTACAAGGAAAAAGTAGATCCACTGTAATAATCCACAAAGATAAGACGAATTTTTATTATCTCATTAAGAGAAATTACATCAGGTGCGGCAAAACAAATGTAGACGACAAAACATTAAACATGACTTGATTAAAAATAATCAATAACATATAAGACATTCATATAAAAAGTATTGTATATACTCACTTCATCAAAATGTTGCAGTTAATCATTATTGTAAACATACTGAATTACACCAAGGTTAACACTGCACATACAAACGCGCGTGCGCTCACACACACACACACACACACACACACACACACACACACACACACACACAAAATAATAAAAATGCCTCAATTGAGCAGGACATCATAATTGTTCCTCGTTCCCCCGGAGGGGGGATGGGGATGGGGGGTGATCTTTCAGTTTAAATGTGGCAGCCACATTTATCCGACATGGATCATATTCATGGAGACTGAACCTAACTGACATGCAACAAAGTATCGGATAGAATGTCATGAACAAAAGTATTGGACAGACTGACGTTTGGACAGATTGACATGCAACAAACGTATCGGACAGATTGACAAAAGTATTGGACAGTTTGCTATGCAACAAAAGTATTGGGCAGATTGCCATGTGACATACGTATTGGACAGATTGCCATGCAACAAAAGTATTGGACAGATTGATATGCAACAAAAGTATTGGACAGATTGACGTGCAACAAAAGTATTGCAACAAAAGTATTGGACAGATTGCTATGCAACAAAAGTATTGGACAGATTGACGTGCAACAAAAGTATTGCAACAAACGCATTGGATAGATTGACATACAACAAAAGTATTGGACAGATTGCCATGCCACAAAAGTATTGCCACAAAAGTATTAGACAGATTGCCATGCAAAAAAAAGTATTGGACAGAATGACATGCAACAAACGTATTGGACATAATGACATGCAACAAAAGTATTGGACATAATGACATGCAACAAAAGTATTGGACAGAATGATATGCAACAAAAGTATTGGACAGATTGATATGCAACAAAAGTATTGGACATAATGACATGCAACAAAAGTATTGGACAGAATGATATGCAACAAAAGTATTGGACAGATTGCCATGCAACAAAAGTATTGGACAGATTGCCATGCAACAAAAGTATTGGACAGATTGCCATGCAACAAAAGTATTGGACAGAATGAACAAAAGCATCGGACAGAATGACATGCAACAAAAATATTGGACAGAAAAAGTATTGGACAGATTGTCATGCAACAAAAGTATCAGACATATTGACGTGCAACAAACGTATCATTAAGATTGACGTGCAACAAACGTATCGGACAGGTTGACGTGCAACAAACGTATTGGACAGGTTGGCGTGCAACAAAAACATCGTACAGAATGTCATGCAACGAAAGCATCGGACAGATCACTTCCGTGGCGAAGTAGTTAGCTTCACAGACTGACGACTAGGACGAGAGTCCCCTCAGAGGTAATGGTATTAGTACCCATGGCCGGCTCTTACCCAGAGCTGAGTGTGCTAGGACCCAAGAAGGGAAGTCTGGGACCACACAGTCGAGGGTCATTCACTTCACAGATGCTTATTTGGGAGTGTCACTCAAGTTTAATGACCAACACTTCAGATGTCTGTATCTCTCAAGTCTGGGTGAATGAAATGAAATGAAATGAAAGAAAGCATAAGATACAGCCTTGTCACGTAGTCTGGAGCAAAAATGGATCTCCATAGCAGCATCATCGTCATCATCCTCATCATTGATTGTATTAGAACGAAAAAAAAAGTATTGGACATGTCATGTACTCGATTAGTTTGGGGAAAAAAAAGAAAAAGAGAAAAATTACTCTGGTGATAATAAATTTAATCTCATGTTAATATTGATATTAGCATTATTTTACTGTATTATGTACTGTTTGTTTATTTGTTTTATTTCATTATTTCATTACTTACTGTTTATGAATGTTATTTGATACAAGTCATAATATGGTTCATCAGCCGTCATGATAAAATTGAAGTGCAACGTTGTGAGCACAGTATAAGCTTTAATCTTGATGATGTTCTTTTGTCATTCATTGCATTGTGATCATGTGTATTGTTGAATAATTAAAGATTATTTAAACCAAAAAGAGAAGAAAAAAAAGACGTGCATCGGGTCCACAGCAGGAAGACAAAGTGGCAGACATGTGTATCAAAAGCGCTATAAACTCCATCTATAGATGTATATAGATGGGCTGAACAGCACATTGAGAGCTGTTGGTGTTAGGGAGATAGTGCACACGCTTTCGTCGGGAACGTTTCGTCGCTTGCAGAGCGACAAAAAAGAAAAGAAAAAAAAAAGGTCATATGACGTCGTGGGTAGCCCACCACCGCAACCAGCTTTTCTGGGTGTTCACTCACTGATCTAAAAATAGTAGTGTACACTGCCTTTCTTGGACAACTTTTCGGGCAGAGTTTGTTCACATCATTTTATTTGCACAGACTGAACAAAAAAACAAACAAAACAAACCACAACAAACAAACAAAAAAACTCTGTCGTCATAAAGGACAATGGAACTCAAGACAGATACAAGATTTTAAAAGAAAGGAACGCCGTACGTTTATTGCTTTAATCTTTTATATATATATATATATATATATATATCTCCAATCGAGATCTAGCGTAAACAAATAACAGAAAGCAGATCACGTAATCGGCTTGGAACTTTTGCCTTGAAACGGAATATATACAGTTGATCCCGTCGACAGTCGACCAAAACAACAATCTACCGTTCCCTCAATTTCACAAATACATGAAAAAGTATGTGTGCTGTGGATAACATGATGCTTCAAACTGATATTCGGTGTGTCAAGTCTCTCCAAAGTCGAAGCCAGATGAGGCTCTGTGTTGAATTTTAAACAGATCAGTTCGAATACTTGAATGGCAGAGATTTGACAGGAAACACGATCAAAATAAACATTCAAGATTTAAGCAAATAAATGGTGTAATTATAACGCGAAAAATAACTTGTAAACTTGCAAAAGTACTCATCGAAATAGTTCAAAATCCTTTTGTCGGAACAGGCGATTTCCACTACGATATTTTAGCATTTCAGTGACCAAGAAAAGCCGGCAATGGAGACGCGCATACGCACGCGGTTCTCGCTAAAAAAAAATAATAATAATAACCGGGGAGTCCCAACGAAAGTTAGACGAAAGTGGGCCAGCTCAATCTCCCTATTATGATCAATGGTTTCTCCACTGCACTTGGAATTCATTTTAGCTTAGTCATTTGGGAAGGTCTATGACACCCAGACTAGGAGGTAAAATTGCGCTGGCTCTTAGTGCTGCAACCTTTAGGGCTAGTTGGCCTTTAGGGACCATCCCAACGCCGACTGTCCCAAAGTAACGCTCATGGCCGAGAGAGTGGGGAATGTAACTTGGGCAAGACAACTCTCCACTGAATCAAATTCTTAGCCCAGATAGTCGGGACAGCAATTGCCTCCTGTGCTGTTCCGACTCCACAAAATCAAATTCTTAGCCCAGATAGTCTGGACAGCAGTTGCCTCCTGTGCTGTTCCGACTCCACAAAATCAAATTCTTAGCCCAGATAGTCGGGACAGCAATTGCCTCCTGTGCTGTTCCGACTCCACAAAATCAAATTCTTAGCCCAGATAGTCGGGACAGCAATTGCCTCCTGTGCTGTTCCGACTCCACAAAATCAAATTCTTAGCCCAGATAGTCGGGACAGCAATTGCCTCCTGTGCTGTTCCGACTCCACAAAATCAAATTCTTAGCCCAGATAGTCTGGACAGCAGTTGCCTCCCCTGCTGTTCCAATGGTCATAGTCGGAGAGGAGTATCCTACGTAAAAGGTCAGAAGTATGACTTGTCAGCGTGATAGCAAAGTCGGACAACTCGTGACTCGCCTTTGACGCTTCCCACGAACAATGCTCCACATTTGCTGCATGGGTAGATTATGTCCCTTCTCTTCACTCCGTGTTTGTTGGTTTATTGTGCTATTTGATATTTTTGTTGATCTGGTGTGTGTGTGTGTGTGTGTGTGTGTGTGGTTTGAACAAAGGCCAAAGCTTGATAATCCACCGGTGTGTGTGTGTGTGTGTGTGTGTGTGTGTCTGCGTCTGTTTGTGTGTCTGTGTGTCTGTATGTATATATGTGCGTTTGTGTGTATGTGTGTGTGTGCGCGCGTATATGTGTGTGTGTGTGTGTGTGTGTACAAAAAAAACAGTTCCAACGACGACGACGATGACAACAACAACAACAACAACAACGACAACGACGACGACACCCAGGCCTCCGTCTTCCACGACACACGTTCCTACAGCGAAACCAAGTACGGTGATCATGGCTCTTGTTGTTTTTGATGTTTACACACACACCACCACCAGCAGCGTGACAGCTGTGTCATCAGTGCTTTCTCTATTGCAATGGGAAATCTTTTACAGATTAGTCTTTCGTGAAGGACTATGACTCTCAAACATTTGTATTTGTATTTGTATTTGTATTTCTTTTTATCACAACAGATTTCTCTGTGTGAAATTCGGGCTGCTTTCCCCAGGGAGAGCGCGTCGCCATACTACAGCGCCACCCATTTTTTTGTATTTTTTCCTGTGTGCAGTTTTATTTGTTTTTCCTATTGAAGTGGATTTTTCTACAGAATTTTGCCAGGAACAACCCTTTTGTTGCCGTGGGTTCTTTTACGTGCGCTAAGTGCATGCTGCACACGGAACCTCGGTTTATCGTCTCATCCGAATGACTAGCGTCCAGACCACCACTCAAGGTCTAGTGGAGGGGGAGAAAATTTCGCGGGCTGTGCCGTGATTCGAACCAGCGCGCGCAGATTCTCTCGCTTCCTAGGCGGACGCGTTACCTCTAGGCCATCACTCCACATAGGATGCAAGATTACACTGTCTCTTGGTGCTGCAGCCTTGGGGGGCTGGTTGGCCTTTGGGAACCATCCCAAACTGTCCTAAAACCCCTCTTGGCCGAGAGAGTGGGGATGTAACTAAGGCAAGACACTCTCCACTATAATCAAATTCTAGCCCCAAATAGTCGGAACAGCAGTTGCCTCCTCTGCTGTTCTGATAGTCATAGTCAGACACGACTGACTATCGTATACACACGCCACCATGTCATTCTGTTCAAACAATGGGAACATCCACTGACACCATTCACAAGACAAAGCATTTTGTGAACAGTTACAGTATTTCTCTGTTCAGTGTGTGTCTTCTCGTTGTCTCACACGTCTTTTTATTTTTTCCTGTTGTTGTTTTTTTATATTCTGATTATATATATATATATATATATATATATATATATATATATATATATATATATATATATACATACATATATGTATGTATGTATGTATGTATAGCTTTTGGGGGGGAGAGGGAGGGGAGGCTTGTTGAGTCGTGGAGAAATTTGGAGAGAAGAAAACAAACTCCACAATAACTCATAAAAAAAATCTACAAAGGTTTGTTAAAAAGAATGTGTGTATGTGTGAGAGAGAGAGAGGGGGGGGGAGAGAGAGAGGGAGGGAGAGAGTGTGTGTGTGCGTGTATGTGCGCTTGTGTGTGTGCGTGTGTGCGCGCGTGTGATTCAAGTGTCAAATTCAAACTTAGTCCTTTAACATCCATCCCATTAGGACCCTAAAAAAAAAATTAAAAAAAATCTACGGTCACCACGTGCTAAACAGAGTGCAGGAAGAGAAAGAAAGGGAATGCACGTGACAAGAAGAAGAAAAAAGTATAGCGTTTGAATGAATTTTTGGTCGTTTTCTGTTCATGCACACGAGATATATCTCTGTTGGCTTTCATTTCTCAGTATTCATAATGTGTGTGTGTGTGCGTGTGTGTGTGCACGCGCGTGTCTGTGTGGTTGTATGCGCGAGCGCGCGCATGTATCTATGTGTCTGTGTATCTGCCTGCCTGCCTGCCAACCCGCTCGTGGATTTGTCACACATACACATGTGATCAGCGCCAGCACCCACGCTGGCACCACGCCTGGGATCGACGTGTATGACGTGCGGAGACCTGTCAGCGGGCCAACCCTGCACCAACACGGAGCTGTTTGTAGCCACGGTGACACAGTGCCCAGTCACCAGACCTTACTGCATGAACGACATTGAGAGGACCACCGTCAATGGCCGCACTGTGGTCAAAGAGTACAAAAGGTCTGGAGGTGGTTGGTGGTGGTGGTGTGTGTGTGTATGTGTGTGTGAGGGGGGGGGGGGTCACAGATTGACATAAGTTTACGTTTAGGCCAACAGCAAAGTGAGAGCTGTATTATCAATGGTTTCTCCAGTCAATGGGAAACTATTTACAGCTTAGTCTTTTGTGAAGGATTATGACTCTCATACTAGGAGGCAAAATTGCACTGGCTCTTAGTGCTGCAGCCTTGTGGGCTAGTTGGCTTTTGGGAACCATCCCAACGCAGACTGTCCTAAAAACCCTCTTGGCCGAGAGAGTGGGGATGTACTTGGGCAAGACAGTCTCCACTATAATCAAATTCTAGCCCAAATAGTCGGAACAGCAGTTGCCTCCTCTGCTGTTCTGATGGTCATAGTCGGACACGACTGACTATCATATATATGGGGGGAGGGTGGGGGGGGAGGTGAGTTGGGGGGGGGTGGAGTATTTGTGTGTTGTTGTTGTAAGTGGTGGTGGTTTTGCTAAAAACAATCCTTCAAGGATCTTATTGAGGGAGGGATTCTGATAGAAATAATACAGAAAGGACAACATTAGAAAACGGACGGAATAACCATCTGCACACTACCGACTACCGACAAATCTTGAGGATTCTGGTGAACAGTCCTTCTATCAGCACTCACATAGTTCATGGAGAAGAAGAAGATGATGATGATGGTGAAGGCTGAATAATATTTATAAACATGGCACCTGATGTGTTTCTTAACACTGACAAGGCTTCGAAATATGTATACATATATACGTGACTTTCTATATTTGTTACCTATAACATGGCATACAAAGACATGTATACGCCGTATCAGTTAACCGTAAGACTTGTGCATTCAGCACTCTGTATGTGTTAATCACAGAAAGGCTACAGACATAACACTCTGTGTTAACCATAGCAGCGCTACAAACATAGCTCGCTATTTTTGTTTACCACAGCTACGCTGATTATTAACGTCATTGCAACGCTGCAGACATGGTACGCAATATTTCTTAACCATAGCGACACTACAGGTGTAGCACGCTATAATTGTTAACCATAGCAACGCTACAGACACAGCTCGCTATAACTGTTAACCATAGCAACGCTTCTGACACAACACGCTATAACTGTTAACCATAGCAACGCTTCTGACACAACACGCTATAATTGATAACCATAGCAACGCTTCAGACACACGCTATAATTGATAACCATAGCAACGCTTCAGACACAGCACGCTATAATTGTTAACCATAGCAACGCTACAGACACAGCTCGCTATAACTGTTAACCATAGCAACGCTTCTGACACAACACGCTATAATTGATAACCATAGCAACGCTTCAGACACAGCACGTTATAGTTGTTAACCATAGCAACGCTACAGACACAGCTCGCTATAACTGTTAACCATAGCAACGCTTCAGACACAGCACGCTATAATTGTTAACCATAGCAACGCTACAGACATAGTGCGCTATATTTCTTAACCACAGCAACGCTACAGACACAGCACGCTATAATTGTTGGCCTTAGCAACGCTACAGACACAACACGCTATAATTGTTAATCACAGCAACGCGACAGACACAACACACTAATTGTTGACCATAGCAACGCTACATAATACGCTATATTTGTTAACCATAGCAACGCTGCGGACATAGTACGCTATATTTGTTAACCATAGCAACGCTGCAGACATTGTACGCTATATTTGTTAACCATAGCGAAACTGCAGGTGTAGCACGCTAATTGTTAACCATAGCAACGCTACAGACACAGCACTCTATAATTGTTAACCATAGCAACGCTACAGACACAGCACGCTATATTTCTTAACCATAGCAACGCTACAGACATAGCACGCTATAATTGTTAACCGGCATAGCAACACTGCAGACACAGCACGCTATAATTGTTAACCATAGCAACGCTTCTGACACAACACGCATTAATTATTAACCACAGCAACGCTACAGACACAGCACGCTATAATTGTTAATCACAGCAATGAGACAGACACAACACACTAATTGTTGACCATAGCAACGCAACATAATACGCTATAATTGTTAACCGTAGCAACGCTACAGACACAGCACTCTATAATTGTTAACCATAGCAACGCTACAGACACAGCACGCTATATTTCTTAACCACAGCAACGCTACAGACACAGCACGCTATAATTGTTAACCATAGCAACGCTACAGACACAGCACGCTATAATTGTTAACCGTAGCAATGCTACAGACACAGCACTCTATAATTGTTAACCATTGCAACGGTAGAGACACAGCACGCTATATTTCTTAACCACAGCAACGCTACAGACATAGCACGCTAATTGTTTACCGCAGCAACGCTAGCACGCTTATTTTTTTAACCGCCTAGCAACGTTACAGACACAGCACGCGATACATTTGTCAACCAGAGCACCGGCGACTACAGAGAGAAATGACACTAATTAACTCTCACACCTGTGTATAAATGTCACTAATTAACTCTCACACCTGTGTGTAAAATGTCACTAATCAACTCTCACACCTGTGTGTCATTCCTGTCTGCCAGGTGTGTTGACGAGACGACATGCAGGACGCTGTTTTACGAGGGGTCGGTGGATAACAGCCTATGTAACCATTACGATCCCACCTCCACAGAGGATGTAACTTGTCACCTGTGCTGCTACGGCCTCATGTGTAACATTGAGAACCTGCCACCCGTAAAGACATGGTACACGCCTGACTATTGATTAACCTGTGTTCCTATGGCCTTATATGTAACATGTTATAACATGGAGGAGGATGTACCTGCCGGTCGAAAGGACATGGTACCAGTCTGCTCTTACAGGCATGTAATGATCAGATGGGGGAAAAACGGGAAAAAAACCCCAAACAAACAAAAAAACGGTTTTAAGTGTGGTTGTTGTTGGTGTGTGGGGTCAGGTGTGTGTGTGTGTGTGTGTGTGTGTGTGTGTATACTGATCGGGATTCTTTCTCTGACGTCTGTTTCGGCCGTCTGTCTGCCTGTCTGCCTGCCCCTCCCTCTCCCTTCCCCACCTCTCTCTCTCTTACTCTCTCATACGTACACTGTTTGCACGCACGCAGGCAATTTTGCACGCACCCGCCTCCCCTCCACACACACGCGTGCGTTCACTCCGGCGGTCAGTCAGTCAGTATAATTGTTGATCGGAGGCTTCTTTCCATTCACAGCAGATGGCAATCAACTTGAAAACGGAATCTCTCTCTCTCTCTCTCTCTCTCTCTCTCTCTCTCTCTCTCTCTCTCTCTGTCTGTCTGTCTGTCTGTCGCTCATAGCCTATGATCCCCCAGAGACTTATCACATACATCTATATATTTGAGCTCATGGCAAAGTTATTGTCGACGTACCGTAATATCTTGAGTATCAGACTGACCTCTATGAGCGATGGTGCTCATCTTCTGCCAAACAGACCACAACAGCAAGTTATTCAAGTGACCATTGGTCATCACTTTGACTGTCACCATCGCACAGAGCAAGCTGGGTACAGCCCGAACAGCCGGACTTTCAATTTTATATGGTCCTTGGTTCGATACCAGTTTCGGCACCTGCGCGGGTTATACTGATGAAGAAATCGGTTTTTCAATTCTCGCAAAGCAACGCTAAGTGCACGCCTGCTACAGATATAATACTGCTGCCACTACCAGTATGTCACTAAACTCAACTCCCACACAAACATTCTAGGACTCTTCCTCTCGAACAACATAACCTTCATAAACTACTAAGGCCCAAAGCCCAGAACAGGTCGTTGAAACAAGGCCCCACACATTATGAACACTAATGAGTGTACCACGCTGTAGCACCAATATGACGGCGGTGTGTGGCTGCCTTAACGGTAGATTTACGTCTTACATATAAAACCGCATCCCACACGAGCGAATGTGAATAAGTTGCACCGATCCCACGAACGCAGAGGAACAAAAATTCAACCAGTTTCAATTTTATGGACCTATAATTGCATTTCACCTTTGTCTCCGAGACTGTTGTCACTTCAGAAGTTCGCGACCCCCCCCCCCCCAATAATTATCTGAAACAGACTTTTCAGCAGACGTTTTGTTTTTGTTTTTGTTGTTGTTTTGTTTGTTTGTTTTTTTCGTTGTTTTTTGTTCGTTTTTTTAACCAACTTCGTTCGAACAGAAACAGTACTTGCTACATTCTCTGGTTCAATTTTTACTTAATTATAGGCTTAACTGCCAGGAATAATTATTCAATTATTTTAACTAGCCGACTTTAATATATTTACAATAGAAGTGCACAGTAAAGAGATATCAGTGTCTATGCTTGAGCAATTTGGGAATTCTAGTATCTGTGGCTTGAGTGTGTATTGGTGCTGATTGTGCTGAATTTTAATTGGTGGCCTCACTCAGTGACTAAAGAAAGGCAAACGACAAAAACGCATGGATCCCTGTTTGTTGTCATTATATGGTGTCTGCCACGGACTCAAAGATAGAATAATTCAAAATAAATAAAATAAGAATTAAAAAACAAAACAACTAAAACTATATTCATTCATCCGTGAGGGTCCACTCACAGGTGTCAACCCTTTGTCGTGTTTAGTCCGTTACACCACCGCCACAAAGAACCGGAAACAGGAAACACAACAAGAAACCGGGGTTGATGTGGACATGCGCAAGTTCCTCAAACTCAACACGTGTAGTTGAAATGGCGGAAGGCGGTATTATGGATTCTGGAAGTAAGACATTAGTTTACTACTTTAAAATATAGGCCTGCACGTCCATTTAGCATATATGCGATGCATAAGATACTTATCTTTCAGACTTCAATAGGTTTGTTAGTGTACGGGGCTTGTATCTTTTCATGGAACTATTCCAACTTCGTCAATCTGCGCAGTGTGGTCAACACAAGGAGAGTGAACTTGGAGAACTTCTATGAAGTGAAAAACAACACAAAAGTCGTATTAAGAATAGTTACCTTCATTATAGCAACGAAAATTATTTCTGTTAGGATATTCGTTATTGGTACTTTTACTTTCAAAGGTAGAATTCTCAGTTGAAAACCAGAATTACTTGAAATACATTTCAACAATAATTTTTGCTCTCGTCCGTCACGACAATAATTGTGTCAGTGCAGTCATCGATTCAACGTATGCCTTTGAAAATTAAAGAGCAGTAATTGAGTTATTGTACTCCATTGTGTATTTGAGTGTTGTTTTATATTTATCTTTCTTATCCTCAGTGTTATTTGCTCACATGTGTGTTTTAAATTAACACGAGTCAAATTGTGCCCCGCTTGTATGTTTACTCACAACATGCGTTTGCGAAGTATCCACCTTTCAGTTGTCCATTTGTATACATATGTGTGTGTGTTCATTGTAACCTTTAAAAAAATTTTAATTCTTTGTGAACAAATTTGGTTATGAAAATAGTAAAGTAGTTGGGTTTTTTTTGTTTTTTTAATCAGTTCATTCCACACATTCGAATTGTGATGGCACTTGGAAAGGGCACAACAATAGTAAAGGACTTTAGAAGTAAAACAAAAATATTTCCATAGTAATGCTACTGTTATATTTTTATTTTTGTTTCACAAAACTTGGCACTTTTTGTTTTAGAATATTGACTGATTCAATTGAAAAATTATTTTTTATACTTATTTATTATTATACGTTTATCAATTTTGTTTAGAATAATATTTATTATTATTAAGAAAGATAAATATAAAACAACACTCAAATACACAATGAAGTACAATAACTCAATTACTGCTATTATTATCATACGTTTTACCAATTTTGTTTAGAATAATAGTGACTTCTGCTTAGTATGGAATTGGATGTTGCACAGAAATATTCATTTTTCAAGAGCAGCCAAAGTCTGCCAACTAATGGGTCCTCAGTCTGAATATTTATATATATACAATTGTTTGATTTTTTTTAATGGATCTAATTTACTGAAAGTGAAACAGATTTGACAGTCTGACTCAAGGCATACAAAAGCATGTGGCGATAACCAAGGGGACAAAGGGGACGTTACCTACTTCCGGGAGGTTATCGGCCGTAGTTCTCTCATTTTCTCCGCATAGGCGGATAGTAGTTTGCACAGGACAGGAATGTCAGACCCCTGCCGGAGTCTGCACTAGTTGGGTCACGGTAAGTATGTTATTTAAACGTAATTTTAGATAGAAAATTTCCTTTTCATATGGCAAGCAGGAAATAATCTGGATTGACAAATCTACAGTATTTTGAAATTTTGTTATTTGTATTATCATTGATATAGTATTGCATGTTACAATGATGATTCTCATGTTGATTGCAGAGAAGAAGAAGAAGAGCAAAGAACAGTCCGAGATGAGTCTTGGGGTAAGTAAATCTGTTATGTTAATTTTTGTTTTTACCTTTTTGGAGAAGGTGGCAGAATGGTTAACCCTTTGAACCCTGAGTTCCTGAGCAATTTTAACCCTTCTGCCTGAGCTCCTGAGCCAAAATTTGCAAATAATTGGTATTAAACCCTTTGAGCCCTGACCACCGCTTTACTGGTGGCAGAGAAAAATGGCATAATGCCCGGCCACCGGTTGAGCGGTGCGTAAACACTTGAAGCTTGCAGAGTCTCAACCTGGCCTATCAGGGCAGAAATCAGGGACAAAATGTGCGAGAAAACAACTGTACACAACGCAGCAGGAATTGATATGCTTGATGATTTATCAGAAGTAGAGTATGACAATGATTACTGTGATAGTGAGGTGGAATTCGAATCGGATGATTTTGCTACAGATAGTGATGTTGAAAATGAATCTGAGCATGCAGAATTAGTTGATCGTGTCAGGTTGAGACTCTGCACACTTCATGGTAGAAAATGATCGTTTTTTATCCAAAGCACATGCACAAAACACAGTGAGGGGGTGCGGCAATGTTGGTACTGCGTTCGCTGGCGTCGGAATATTACATTTTTTTCTGATTGGCTCTTCAATATAAGTCAACCAATAGCAAAACACGACAGGCTCAACCGGTGGCCAGGCATTATGCCACCCCTCCCCACCACCGGTAAAGCGGTGGTCAGGGCTCAAAGGGTTAGGACACTCAGCTTCCAATATAGAGAGTCTGTGAGGGTGTTGGTTTAATTTCGGCTGCCCTCACCCTTTCTCCCAAGTTTAAGTTTAACTGGAAAATCAAACTGAGCATCTTATCTTTCGGATGAGACAATAAACCAAGGTCCCATGTGCAGCACTCACTTGGTGCACTGAAAAAGAACCCATGGCAACAAAAGTGTTGTCCTCTGGCAAAATTATGTAAACAGAAACCCACTCTGATAGGTACACAAATATAAAAGCATGCACTCCGGGCCTGACAAGCGCGTTGGGTTATGCTGCTGTCAGGCATCTGCCTAGCAGGTGTGGTGTAGCGTATATGGACTTGTTTGAATGCAGTGGTGCCTCCTTGAGAAACTGAAGCTTTTACCTTTTCAAGGAAGGTCCCTTTCTTTTGAATTCATACAGTTCAAGGTAAAATAGATCATTCATTGAAAACATTAAGACAGGTAGAATATCTGTAACTTGATAATAAACATGAAAAACATTTGAAATACTGTGCATGGCGTTATGAATAGTAGAACAAAAATTGTCTCACCAGTTTTGCATTGAGAAAGATATATGACAGAATGCACATGTTATGTCAGATGTCATGTGCTCATGCATACAGCTAGGAAATGCACAAGCATCTGATGCATACGCACACATAGAGTGCACACATGAAACAAATGCACACACAGCCATTGTTTAGTGGAATTTTTTCTTTTGGTCAGTATGTTTCAGTATATAGTAAAACGAATGCAAACTTTTATGAATGCATAATAGACTGTCAAATGAAACTTTTCCAATAAGTTTGGAGAAAACCTGATTTGTATTAGTATATTATGCACTACAATTTTCTTTAGTTAGTCAGGTTGCATTTGTGCATCATATACATGAATTAATAGATTATGGAAGAGATGTTTACTTCTTTTTTTGTGTTTTCTTTCAGGAGATTCAAGCATCACAGACTTTTGTCCTGAAACCATCAGATGTCAGGAACAAAACCATCGCTGCTGAGCACTGGCCACTTTTGCTGAAAGTAGGTTTTTGTTGTGTGTCTCATGTTAACCCTTTCACTGTCACAGCCTCCTTTAGTAGACATTGAGGGGTCATGTTAAAAGGATTGTTTTTCACATTGTAATATAGTTTGACTTTCAATCTGAGGGTCCCGGGTTCGAATCACGGTGACGGCGCCTGGTGGGTAAAGGGTGGAGTTTTTTACGATCTCCCAGGTCAACATATGTGCAGACCTGCTAGTGCCTGAACCCCCTTCGTGTGCATACGCAAGCAGAAGATCAAATATGCACGTTAAAGATCCTGTAATCCATGTCAGTGTTCGGTGGGTTATGGAAACAAGAACATACCCAGCATGCACACCCCCGAAAACGGAGTATGGCTGCCTACATGGCGGGGTAAAAACAGTCATACACGTAAAAGCCCACTCATGTGCATACGAGTGAACGCAGAAGAAGAAGAAGAAGAATATAGGTTGACAGTTGCAGCCACAGTTTCCCCGTGCAATAGAACAGTGACTAACCTTTGCTCTCCAACTCAGTTTGAAGTAAACAAGTCCACTGTATTGCTTTGACGCAAACCAAAGCTTGTGACTGAAAGCATTGGGTCTAAAATATTTGGCGCTGGGGAGTATTTTTCACAAAGAAACTTGGCGCTGGAAGAGTTAACCCGCTTTGTGCCCTGTGGCACAAAACGCTGCAGCCAGTGTCTCTTATGCTGTCTGTTTTATGTTGTCTTAGCTAGCTTCCCCCAGGTATAGCCGTTCTCCTGTCTTGTGCTGTCTTAGCTAGCTTCCCCCAGGTATACCCGTTCTCCTGTCTTGTGCTGTCTTAGCTAGCATCCCCCAGGTATACCCATTCTCCTGTCTTGTGCTGTCATAGCTAGCTTCCTCCAGGGTTATGCCGTTCTCCTGTCTTGTGCTGTCTTAGCTAGCTTCCCCCAGGTATACCCGTTCTCCTGTCTTGTGCTGTCTTAGCTAGCATCCCCCAGGTATACCTGTTCTCCTGTCTTGTGCTGTCATAGCTAGCTTCCTCCAGGTATACCCGTTAAGTCTTGTGCTGTCTTAGCTAGCTTCCTCCAGGTATACCCGTTAAGTCTTGTGCTGTCTTAGCTAGCTTCCCCCAGGTATATCCATAGCTAGCTTCCCCCAGGTGTACCTGTTAAGTCTTGTGCTGTCTTAGCTAGCTTCCCTTCTAGCTTCCCCCATGTATAACCATCTCCTGTCTTGTGCTGTCTTAGCTAGCTTCCCCCAGGTGTACCCATTAGTCTTGTGCTGTCTTAGCTAGTTTCCCACAGGTATAGCTGTTCTCCTGTCTTGTGCTGTCTTAGCTAGCTTCCCCCAGGTATACCCGTTAAGTCTTGTGCTGTCTTAGCTAGCTTCCCCCAGGTATAGCTGTTCTCCTGTCTTGTGCTGTCTTAGCTAGCTTCCCCCAGGTATAGCTGTTCTCCTGTCTTGTGCTGTCTTAGCTAGCTTCCCCCAGTTATAGCCGTTCTCCTGTCTTGTGCTGTCTTAGCTAGCTTCCCCCAGTTATAGCCGTTCTCCTGTCTTGTGCTGTCTTAGCTAGCTTCCCCCAGGTATACCTGTTCTCCTGTCTTGTGTTGTCATAGCTAGCATCCCCCAGGTATACCTGTTCTCCTGTCTTGTGTTGTCATACTTCCTCCAGGTATACCCGTTAAGTCTTGTGCTGTCTTAGCTAGCTTCCCCTTGGTATATCCATAGCTAGCTTCCCCCAGGTGTACCCGTTAGTCTTGTGCTGTCTTAGCTAGCTTCCCCCAGGTATAGCCCTTCTCCTGTCTTGTGCTGTCTTAGCTAGCTTCCCCCAGTTATAGCAATTCTTCTAATGTGTGTCATTGTGAATGTGAGAACATATCGTGTGTGCTCCTGTATGTGTGTGCCATTAAGTAAACTTGGTCAGCGGGACACCGATCTGTGTTGGTCAGGATCCAGGTTTTTTCTATCAAACTTACTATCAGTGGTGATCTTATATGCAGTTACGTGGTTACGTGGCTTTGAATGATGTGCTATTTTATTATGTACATGTATGTTTCTGCAAGCTATTTATGTTAATTGATACTGCAAGCTATTGATGTTATTTCATGTGCTCGGGGGTATGAGTGTTGATCTTGGACAGGAGGAGCGGTTGTTGCAAAGCGTGACTTGCATGACATGTTATACACATTTATTTTGAATCTATGCAGGAATTTGACAAGCTGAACATCAAGACCAGCCACTACACTCCCGTCCCTAATGGGTTTTCTCCCCTGACACGACCCATCCTTGAGTACATGAAGTAGGTATTTAAACATAGCTGCCAACCATTCTGAATTTTTAGGGGGGGAAAAAATCAAATTTTAGCACTGGTTCAGAAATTACGATTTTCTGCATATTTTTGTGAATTTTTTTAATTTAAATAAAAAGAAACAAACAAAAACTGCAAATCAGGAAAACAACAACACAACACTGTCTTCATACAGAGAAAAAACAGAAAAGTCACATGCACTGCATAAAACAAATAAGTGAAAGGAAAAAGAAAATAAATAAAAGAACAAACGTTACATTCGTGGTTGTCTTTCCTCCTCCTCGTTGCCTTCAGTGATTTTTATGTATGGGCACCATTTTCTAGAAAATGCTATGGACATCATTTCTTGTGGTCAACGTTTCTTGTGGTCAAGTAATTTTACTCCCTGTCCCACATTTCGTTGTGGAATAAGTGTTGAGCTTGTGTTGATATTGTAAGCTCTTGCATTAATGTTCAAAGCTCTTTTCAGGTATGAGGTGCATAGATTTGATTTCATTTAATAAAGCAAAATTCTGTTTACAGTTCTCCAGTTTGTTGAGTGATACCAACCTATTGATAATGCATCTGTGTATAGAATATGCACTGAAACTGGACAAGATTTTGTTAAGGATTGGTGGACAAATCGAATCTTTTAACTCACTCAGTATGGCCAGTCCTCTCTTCTCCTCTACATAGACCCCTCAGATGTCCAGTGGGTGTCTCAATGACCCAACCTTTAGCTTCCGTCGTCAGAATTGTATTCTTTGTCAACATTCACCTCTTCAGTATAAGAGCCTTCTGCTTGCAATATTTTGATGGTGGTAATTGGGGTGAAACGCTGTTAACGTCGTCTCTTTCGCCATTTGTATGGAGAGAGTTAACAGTTCTCAAGTGACTACAGTTTCTGTAACCACAAATATGTTTTAAAGATGGTCATAGTCGAACACATCTGTCTCTGATGGCCGTTGTCGAAAACGACTGACTTAACATACACAATCCCCTTGTCCACATTACAGCACCGGGTTCATCAACCTGGACAAGCCAGCGAAACCCCTCGTCGCACGAGGTGGTGGCCTGGATCAAGCGAATCCTGCGTGTGGATAAAACTGGGCACAGCGGTACCCTGGACCCCAAGGTGACGGGGTGTCTGATCGTGTGCATCGAGCGAGCCACCCGGCTGGTCAAGTCGCAGCAAGGGGCCGGCAAGGAGTACGTCTGCACTTTCCGCCTGCACTCCCCGGTGGAGGATGAGAGCAAAGTGGCACAGGTGAGGAGTAGGGATTGTTTCACCTGTTGGGAAGTGTGTTTAGTGTGTATGGAAAACGTTGAGATACATGTGTGTGTGTGTGTGTGTCCAGAGCAAAGTGGCTTAGGTGAGGAGTGGGGATTGTTTCACCTGTTGGGAAGTGTGTTTAGTGTGTATGGAAAACGTGTTGTGATATGTGTGTGTGTCCAGAGCAAAGTGGCTAAGGTGAGGAGGGAGGGATTTGTTTTGAGTGTTACACCTGTTGGGAAGTGTGTTTAGTGTGTATGGAAAACGTGTTGTGATAGATGTGTGTGTGTTTGGTGTGGAAAGAAAATTTGGTGTCGAGTTATTTTCTTATTTTGTGAATGGGGGAAGATATCCTTTGTTGAAAGCATTTGTCCTCCTCTCCGTTTCTGTCTCTGCTCTTCATGGCTGTTGCGCCTGGAGTCTGCCTCCTTTGCTCGTGGGCTGCGAATCCAACGTTCACTCGTATACACAGGTGGGCTTTTACATGCATGACTGTTTTTTTACCCCCTGCCATGTAGGAAGTTGTCCGCATCTTCAACTCCAGTGTGAAGTCAATTCTGCTCTATGGATGCGAGACATGGCTGACAACACAGACGATGCAGCAGAAGATTCAGACATTCTTCAACACCTGTCTGAGGCGCATCTACAAGATTCGATGGCAGGAGAAGATCCGAAACGAAGATCTGTGGGAGCGAGCGGGACAGGAACCAGTGGCCAAGCAGATACTGCGGAGGAAGTGGGGCTGGATTGGACACACCCTCAGGAAGCCAGCGTCCAGCATCCCACGCCAAGCCCTGACCTGGAACCCGAAGGGAAAGAGGAAGAGAGGCCGGCCTCGCAACAGCTGGAGGCGAGATACCGAGGCAGAGCTGAAGCAGCAAGGGACCAACTTGACTGGAATGGCCAGAACAGCCCCGAACAGAGTGCGATGGCGAGGGGTCGTCGATGGCCTATGCTCCACCAGGAGCGATGGGCAAAATGAAATGATGTAGGAAGTCACGCTCGGCTGTTGCACCTTGTCTGTCTTCTCCTTCGTTGGTGGGCTGCCACTCCAGCGTTTACTTGCACACTCACTCATTCCCTCGACCGCTGGGGTCGTTGGGGGGACATGAGGAAGATGTCATAGCTCGCCACACCGTTCTGTTGGCAGCTGTCGTGAGATCATCTGGCATCGTCATTTTGGTCCATTCCTTGACCTTGTCGGACCAGCTCTTTCTCTGCCGCCCCCGTCTGCGCCCTCCCTCTACAGCCCATTGCAGGATGGTTTTGGAGAGGGTGTTATGTCATATGACGTGACCAAACCATGCCATCTTCTGTCGTTTGACAGTCGCCAGCAGTGGTTCTTCGGGCCCAACAAGGTTGCTGACCAGGTTCCGCACATAGTCATTGGTCTTGTGCTCCTTGTAGGAGATGTGTAGTAGTCTCCTCAAGCACTTGGTTTCGAATTACTTGCAGACACAGGTGGGCATTTATGTGTATGACTATTTTTACTCCCTGCCGTATAGGCAGTGATACTCGGCTGTTGTGCCTGGAGTCTTTCTATAGTTTAATTCTTTTGTTTTTTTCCTCCATTTTTTCAGAATCTTCAGCGTCTGACAGGTGCCCTGTTCCAGCGCCCCCCTCTGATTTCAGCGGTGAAGCGACAGCTCCGTGTGCGCACAGTGTACGCCGTCAACATGTTGGAGTACGACAAGGAGAAGGGCATGGGTAAGCTTGAAAGAACGGGCTTCTTCGTATTGTCATGGACGTCTGCAAATGTTTTGGTGTGGGGGAGGGGGTGTGTGGGGGGGGGTGGGGGGGAGATGAGATGAAAGTTTCTGGAAAATGTCCTTGGGGGGGGGGGGGGGGGGAGATTTAAAGAAACCATTTCCTGTTCTGGAAAAGTCTTTGGGGGAAATTAGAGAACTGTTTCCTGGTCTGGACATTTCGTGGGGTTTGTTCTGTGACAGCCTGGTCAGGCTTGAATTTAAAAGTCTGTTTTTATGAAGACGTTTGTCTGTTTGACGAAACAGCTCATGAATTGAAAGGATGAGGGATTTGTTTAATGAAAAGATTCATCTGTTTTGACGAAACAGTACATGAACTGGGTGGATGAGGGATTTGTTTAACCCCTTCATTGCCAGGGATAAAACAGTAGGAAGTGGCGTTTCAAGTCACAAAACAATATCCTAAACAGTAAGCCTAAAACTGACAAAATGGTCTGGAGATCCACTCCAGATAAACTGTGCGAATTTTCAGCCTTCCAGAGTTATTTCCCTTTTCCTGTTGATGTCATAAGTGATGTCACTATGCACATACGTGATACGTCCTATGGCAGTCAGTGGGGTTACCGAAAAGGTTGATGTGCTTGGTGAAACAGCGCATGAACTGAAAGGATGAGGGATTTGTTTAACTCTTTCCATACGAATGGCGAAAGAGACGAAGTTAACAGTGTTTCACCCCAATTACCATCATCAAAATATTGCAAGCGGAAGGCTCTTATACTGAAGATGTGAATGTTGACAAAGAATACCACAATTCTGACGACGGAAGCTAAAGGTTGGGTCATTCAGACACCCACTGGACATCCGAGGGGTCTGTGTAGAGGAGAAGAGAGGAATGGCCGTAAAAACATCGGATCTGTTTTGATGAAACAGTACATGAAATGAAAGGGTGCCCCTCACTGTGTCGCGCAGGGATCTTCCACGTGAAGTGTGAGGCGGGCACCTACATCCGTACCATGTGTGTTCACCTGGGACTCTTCCTGGGGGTCGGGGGTCAGATGCAGGAACTGAGACGCACACGCTCCGGAATCCAGTCGGAGGAGGTTTGTGACGGCGGTGGTGGTGTGTTGTCGTTGGTGGATTTGTGTGTGTGTTGCTTGGTTTTTTTTTTAAGGGCAGCATTGGCATGTTATGACAGAACATTACAGCAACAACTAAAGCTGCTAATACTCAGCGATAAATTGTGCGTAAAATCTGGTGGTTTTTTTTGGTTTTTGGGAGGTTTTTTAGGACAGTTTTAGTGTAAGGGTAATGTAGCATGGTGTTTATTTTGTGTGTGTGTGGGGGGGTGGGGGGGGGGGTGTATTTTTTTTAGTGCCATTGAGGTGAAGGAAGAATTAGTGAAATGATGGGGGGAGCAGCCCAAATTTCACGGAGAGGTGGCTGTGACTGAAACTTATTGTAGTATAATACAACATGGGATAAGATGATACATCTTGGGTCGACAACAACTGACGTGCATGATAATGATTTCAGGACTGCTTGGTGTGACAAGGACAACTAACACGATGATGATTACAGGAAGGTCTGGTGCAACAATGACGGCGTTTGTGTGATGATAATTTCATGGTGGCTTGGTGCGACGACAGCAGCTAACATGTGATGATGATGATAAAGTGTGGTGATGATAACGAACATGTGATGATAGCTAATGTTTGATGATGATTTCAGGACAACCTGGTGCAACATCATCTACTAACATGTGACAATAATAACTAACGTGGTGATGACAGCTAATGTGTGATGATAATTTCAGGACAGCTTGGTGCGATGACAATAACAGATGACAACAACTAACAGTTAACATGACGATGATTTCAGGACGGTCTGGTATCAACGATAACAGTTAACATGACGATGATTTCAGGACAGTCTGGTGACGATGATAACAGTTAACATGACGATGATTTCAGGACGGTCTGGTGACAATAACAGTTAACATGACGATGATTTCAGGACGGTCTGGCGACAATGATAACAGTTAACATGACGATGATTTCAGGACGGTCTGGCGACGATGATAACAGTTAACATGACGATGATTTCAGGACGGTCTGGTGACGATGATAACAGTTAACATGACGATGATTTCAGGACGGTCTGGCGACGATGATAACAGTTAACATGACAATGATTTCAGGACGGTCTGGTGACGATGATAACAGTTAACTTGACGATGATTTCAGGACAGTCTGGCGACGATAACAGTTAACATGACGATGATTTCAGGACGGTCTGGTGACAGTGTTAACAGTTAACTTGACGATGATTTCAGGACGGTCTGGTGACGATGCACGACGTGAAGGACGCCATGTATGAGTATGACCACAACAAGAACGAGGACTATCTGCGCCGCGTCATCAAACCTCTGGAGGCACTGCTCACCAGCCACAAGAGGATCTTCATGAAGGACTCCGCGGTAAGCCACCGACATGGCGCTGGTGTTGTAATGTATCTGAATGTGTAGTGTGTGTGTATTGTGCTGGTGTGCAACACTGCTGTTGTAATGTGTCTGTATGTGTAATGTGTGTGTATTGTGCTGGTGTGCAACACTGGTGTTGTAATGTGTCTGTATGTGTAGTGTGTGTGTATTGTGCTGGTGTGCAACACTGGTGTTGTAATGTGTCTGTATGTGTAATGTGTGTGTATTGTGTTGATGTGCAACACTGGTGTTGTAATGTGTCTGTATGTGTAATGTGTGTGTATTGTGCTGGTGTGCAACACTGGTGTTGTAATGTGTCTGTATGTGTAATGTGTGTATTGTGCTGGTGTACAACACTGGTGTTGTAATGTGTCTGTATGTGTAATGTGTGTATTGTGCTGGTGTGCAGCACTAGTGTTGTAATGTGTCTGTATGTGTAATGTGTGTGTGTATTGTGCTGATGTGCAACACTGGTGTTGTAATGTGTCTGTATGTGTAATGTGTGTGTATTGTGCTGGTGTGCAACACTGGTGTTGTAATGTGTCTGTATGTGTAATGTGTGTATTGTGTTGATGTGCAACACTGGTGTTGTAATGTGTCTGTATGTGTAATGTGTGTATTGTGTTGATGTGCAACACTGGTGTTGTAATGTGTCTGTATGTGTAATGTGTGTGTATTGTGCTGGTGTGCAACACTGGTGTTGTAATGGGTCTGTATGTGAAATGTGTGTGTATTGTGCTGGTGTGCAACACTGGTGTTGTAATGTGTCTGTATGTGTAATGTGTGTATTGTGCTGGTGTGCAGCACTGGTGTTGTAATGTGTCTGTATGTGTAATGTGTGTGTATTGTGCTGGTGTGCAACACTGGTGTTGTAATGTGTCTGTATGTGTAGTGTGTGTGTATTGTGTTGATGTGCAACACTGGTGTTGTAATGTGTCTGTATGTGTAATGTGTGTGTATTGTGCTGATGTGCAGCACTGGTGTTGTAATTTGTAGTGTGTGTAATGTGTGTGTATTGTGTTGATGTGTAACACTGGTGTTGTAATGTGTCTGTATGTGTAATGTGTGTGTATTGTGCTGGTGTGCAACACTGGTGTTGTAATGTGTCTGTATGTGTAGTGTGTGTGTATTGTGCTGGTGTGCAGCACTGGTGTTGTAATGTGTGTGTGTATGTGTGAACATGTTTGTGTGTATGTGTTGCTTCTCATCAGTCACAAGAGGATCTTCAAGAAGAACTCTGCGGTAAGTCACATGTCGCTCGTGTGCTGTGCTGGTGTTGTAGTGTGTGTGTGTGTGTGAACATGTGTATGTGTAATGTGTTTGTGTGTGTGTGAACACGTGTGTGTGTCGCTCCTTACCAGTCACAAGAGGATCTTCAAGGACTCTGCAGTAAGTCACATGTCGCTGGTGTGCTGTGCTGGTGTTGTAGTGTGTGTGTGTGTGTGTGTGAACATGTGTAATGTGTTTGTGTGTGTGTATGTGAAGTGTGTGTGTCACTCCTTACCAGTCACAAGAGGATCTTCAAGGACTCTGCAGTAAGTCACATGGCGCTCGTGTGCTGTGCTGGTGTTGTAGTGTGTGTGTGTGTGAACATGTGTAAATGTAATGTGTGTGTATAGTGCTGATGCACAGTGCTGGTGTTGTAATGTTTGTGTGTGAACGTGTGTGTGTGTGTGTGTGTGAACATCGTGTGTGTGTGTGTGTGTGTGAACATGTGTGTGCCGCTCCTCACCAACCACAAGAGGATCTTCATGAAGGACTCTGCAGTAAGTCACTTGGTGCTGTTGTACAGTGCTGGTGTGTGTGTTCATGGGTGAACATGTGTATGTGTAATGTGTGTGTATAGTCCTGATGCGCAGTGCTGGTGTTGTAAAGTGTGTGTGTGTGAACATGTGTATTTGTATGTGGAATGTGTGTATGGACTTTTTCGTTTGTGGGCTGTAACTCCCACATTCACTCCTATGTACACGAGTGGGCTTTCACATGTACGAACTTTTTTACCACGCCATGTAGGCAGCCATGCTGAGTATGTTCTTGTTTCCACAGCCCACCGAATGCTGACATGGATTACAGGATCTTTAATTGGTTCCAATCTCGGTAACGGCGCCTGGTGGGTAAAGGGTGGAGGATTTCTGATCTGCTAGGTCATCGTATGTGTAGACCTGCTTGTGCCTGAACCCCATTCATGTGTATACTATACACAAGCAGAAGATCAAATCAACACATTAAAGATCCTGTCCTTGTCAGTGTTCAGTGGGTTATGGAAACCAGAGCATACTTGGCATGCACACCCCCGAAACGGGAGTATGGCTGCCTACATAGCAGGGTAAAAATGGTCATACACATTAAAGCCCACTCAAGTACATGTAAGTGAACGTGGGAGTTGCAGCCCACCAACGAAGAAGTTTCTCTTTGTATTTAGGTGTTACTAGTAATGAACGTCCATCGTATTGTTGTGTTGCGTGTATTTGTTTCCTCTTTGTATTTAGGTGTTCCTAGTAACGAATGTCCATCGTATTGTCATGTGTATTTCTGTTTCCTTTTTGTACGTAGGTGTTGACAGTAATGATGGCCCGCTGTATTGACATGTTGTCATGTGTGTTTCTTTCCGTTTCCTCTTCGTATTTAGGTGTTGACAATAATGAACATCCATCATATTGTTGTGTTGTCATGTGTGTTTCTTTCTGTTTCCTCTTTGTATTTAGGTGTTGACAGTAATGAACGTCCGCCGTATTGTCATGTTGTTATGTGTATTAACTATTTCTTTCCATTTCCTCATCATATTTAGGTGTTAATAGTAATGAATGTGCACTGTGTTGTGTTGTCATGTGTATTTCTGTTTCCTCTTTGTATTTAGGTGTTCCTAGTAACGAATGTCCATCGTATTGTCATGTGTATTTCTGTTTCCTCTTTGTATTTAGGTGTTCCTAGTAACGAACGTCCATCGTGTTGTCAGGTGTATTTCTGTTTCCTCTTTGTATGTAGGTGTTCCTAGTAACGAACGTCCATCGTGTTGTCAGGTGTATTTCTGTTTCCTCTTTGTATGTAGGTGTTGACAGTAATGATCGTCCGCCGTATTGTCATGTTGTTATGTGTGTTTCTCTCCGTTTCCTCTTCGTATTTAGGTGTTCCAAGTAATGAACATCCATCGTATTGTTGTGTTGTCATGTGTATTTCTGTTTCCTCTTTGTATTTAGGTGTTGACAGTAATGAACGTCCGCCGTATTGTCATGTTGTTGTCATGTGTATTAACTTTTTTTTTTTCCATTTCCTCATCATATTTAGGTGTTAATAGTAATGAATGTGCACCATGTTGTGTTGTCATGTGTATTTCTGTTTCCTCTCCGTATTAGGTGTTATATCACAGATTGACATAAGTTTACAGTTTGCCCAACAGCAAAGTGAGAACTGTAGTATTAATGGTTTCTCTATTGCAGTGGGAAATCATCTACAGCTTAGTCTTTTGTGAAGGACTATGACTCTCAAACTGGGAGGCAAAATTGCAGTCTCTTAGGGCTGCAGCCTTGGGGGCTAGTTGGCCTTTGGGAACCATCCCAATGCTGACTGTCCTAAAGCCCTCTTGGCTGAGAGTGGGGATGTAACTTGGGCAAGACGCTCTCCACTATAATCAAATTGTAGCCCCGATAGTCGAGACAGCAGTTACCTCCTCTGCTGCTCTGATGGTCATAGTTGAACACGACTATCATACAGGTGTGGACAGTAATGAACATCCACCATATTGTCGTGTTGTCACGTTGTGCCTGTGCAGGTGAACGCAGTGTGCTACGGGGCCAAGATCATGTTGCCCGGTGTGCTTCGCTACGAGGATGGCATCGAAGTGAACCAGGAGATCGTCATTGTTACCACCAAAGGAGAGGCCATTGCTTTGGGTACGTGTTCCGTCTTGTTTTGTACGGCCTCTTTTGTTCAGGTTCTGTGTGGTCAGTTTCACGGAAAGGAGAGGCCATTGCATTGGGTACATGCCGTCTTGTTTGTCTGTTTCATATGTTGTTGTTTTTTTGTTATTCTGTGTGATCAGTTTGTTTTAAAATGTTAAAAATTTGCAGCCCTAGTGCTTTGTTTACAGATTGTGCTTCGTTTACAAATGTTACACATCGTGCAGTCATAGCACTTTGTTTACAAATGTTACACATCATGCAGCCATAGCACTTTGTTTACAAATGTTACACATCGTGCAGCCATAGCACTTTGTTTACAAATGTTACACATCGTGCAGTCATGGCACTTTGTTTACAAATGTTACAAATCGTGCAGTCATGGCACTTTGTTTACAAATGTTACACATCGTGCAGTCATAGCACTTTGTTTACAAATGTTACACATCGTGCAGCCTTAGCACTTTGTTTACAAATGTTACACATTGTGAAGCCATAGCACTTTGTTTACAAATGTTACAAATCGTGCAGCCATAGCACTTTGTTTAAAATGTTACACATCGTGCAGTCATAACACTTTGTTTACAAATGTTACACATTGTGAAGTCATAGCACTTTGTTTACAAATGTTACACATCATGCAGCCATAGCACTTTGTTTACAAATGTTACACATCGTGCAGCCATTGCTCTGATGACGACGTCAACGATGGCAGCGTGTGACCACGGTACAGTGGCCAAGATCAAGCGAGTCATCATGCAGAGGGACCTGTACCCCAAGAAATGGGGGCTGGGACCTATGGTGAGTTGTTCATTCAGCGTGAGTGTGTGAGAGAGAGAGAGAGAGTGAGTTTGTGAGAGAGAGAGATCGTGTGTGAGAGAGAGTTTGTGAGAGAGAGAGAGTGTGTGAGAGAGAGAGTTTGTGTGTGTGAGAGAGAGTTTGAGAGAGAGAGAGAGAGATTGTGTGTGTGAGAGTTTGTGAGAGAGAGAGAGAGATTGTGTGTGAGAGAGAGAGAGAGATTGTGTGTGTGAGAGAGTTTGTGAGAGAGAGAGAGTTTGTGTGTGAGAGAGTCTGTTTGAGAAAGTGTGTGTGAGAGAGAGAGAGAGTGTGTGTTTGTGAGATAGTGTGTGTGTTTGTCAGAGAGGAAATGTGTATGTGTGAGAGAGAGAGAGAGAGAATGTGTGGTTTGTGCTTGCGATTACATGCATGTTTGTGTTTGAGGCGGAGCGGGTGGCATGGTGGTGAGGGTGATGCTGGTGTCAGTATTTCTAGAATTGTGCTCACGATTATTTGTAATGCCCCCTTGTCCAGAGGGCTCCATTGCTGAATGGACAGTAAAACATTGTCAACATCTCAGTGTGTTTGTGACGGTGGTGATGTTGTGTTGTTGTTGGTGGGTTTTTTTTGTGTGTGTTTTTTAAAGGGCAGCAATAGCTTGCCCTGAATGGACAGTAAAACATTGTCAACATCTCAGTGTGTTTGTGACGGTGGTGTTGTGTTGTCGTTGGTGGGGTTTTTTTGTGTGTGTGTTTTTAAAGGGCTGCAATAGCTTGCCCTGAATGGACAGTAAAACATTGTCAACATCTCAGTGTGTTTGTGATGGTGGTGGTGTTGTGTTGTTGTTGGTGGGGTTTTTTTTGTGTGTGTGTTTTAAAGGGCAGCAATAGCTTGCCCTGAATGGACAGTAAAACATTGTCATCATCTCAGTGTGTTAGTGGCACATGCACAGAAGACAGACACACAGATGCAGGTAGAAATGACACACTGTCTGACTGCTGATTGCAGGCTTCCCAGAAGAAGGCCATGATCATGAAAGGCGAGCTGGACAAGTACGGCAAACCCAACGAGAAAACTCCCAAGGACTACCTGCAGAAAATGCAGGCCGCAAAGTAACTCTATTTTTGTTTCTGTCTCTCTGTTGTAGTTTTTTTGTTGTTGTTTTTAATTCCACCCTTGCCATTAAAGGTTCTGTTTTCCTAAAATAGGATAATTCACAAGATCATTACGAGTAGAATAATGTTGGAATGGGGGAGGCAGGTTTAGACAGTACAATGGTGTACAAAATTTGCTGATAACTGAAACCATGATTCAGTGAAATGATCCATACGTACGGAAATAAGAATTACCTTTAACTCATTCACCTGTACGCCTTAAATATGGCTCTGGCGTCAACATTTGTGTCACTAAAACGGTTTTCGGATCCTACATGTGCATAAACCGTATACAGTATTTTGGATGTGTGTACATGTAATTTGGAGGAGAAACAGTATTTTTTCTGAATTTGTTCCATATCAGTGTATCAGGGAAGCCTGCTAAGGCTGTAAACTCCGTAGGGTCGAAGGGGTTAAATGTGCAAAAATGCCCGGACTATGAATGTGTTTGAAGATGTCATGACTGAATCAGGCATTGGGACTCCTGATCCTGTGTTTGGAGTTCCAGACCTCATTTCAGCCTGCTGTTCTGTTCTGAGTACCTGTTTATTTGATAACAAGAGCGTGATTTTGCTTTGTAATGTTGATTTGATAACCAGTGAATGGCTTTGTTTTGTTACACTTTTCTCCTCTTCTTTTTTTTTTTTTTTTTTTTAACTTTTTTTTCTTGGCAGAAATGACCTGTTACAGAATATCTTTTAGCTGGATTTTAGAAGAGTGATAAAGGTCAGCTTTGTATGAGTGATACTATTCATGAAGACAACACTCGACTGTTGGCCGCCATTCTTTCTGTTTCTGGACCTTGCGATTGGAATGAACTTCCTTTTTCGCTTATCAAGTCTCCACACTCAGCTCTTTCAAGTCTGGCCTTAAAACCCACCTCTTCCCAAAATAGCCTCCCTTGCCTGCCCTTCCTTGTCTTTAGTTTCTACAGTTTTAGAGTTATGCATGCGTGTGAATGACTGGTGCGAAAGCGCTTTGATTTGTCTCTGCACAAGATCCAGCGCTATATAAATACCATTATTATTATTATTATTATGAAGACAAAACTTCATTAGGTGTTCATCTCATAAATTATGGTAATGATGTCACAGAGAGCAGCAGCAGCAGAAAACACAAGCGGCACCAGTCGCAGCCTCTGTCGTTTCCTCGTCGTCGTCATCATCTTCGTCAAAGGTACACACACAGTTGCTGGTTGAAAATGTCTCTGGTCTGTCAGGCACTGCATGCTTCTTACGTGGTTTGAGTTTACAGTTGTGTTCAGGTGAACTATCTCTGTCATTTTTTTTTTGTCATCTTTGTTGTTAATTTATTAAAAAATGTTTATTGGGTTGTTATAGATTTTTAAAAAAATGTTTCCTCGTCGTCGTCATCTTCGTCAAAGGTACACAGTTGCTGGTTGAAAATGTCTCTGGTCTGTCAAGCACTGCATGCTTCTTACGTTGTTTGAGTTTACAGTTGTGTTCAGTTGAACTATGTCATTTTTTTTGGTCATCTTTGCTGTTAATTTATTTAAAATGTTTCTTATCGGGTTGTTATAGATATTTTAAAAGTTTTTAAAGCATATATTTGAAGTGGCTCCCTTTTTAAAAAAAATTTTTTCATAAGTTTTAAGTCTTAAAAAAAAAAATAATAATAATCCCGGTTTGAAAAGGGTTTTTAATTTGGCTCTCTTTTCTGTGATTTAAAAAAAAAAAAAAAAAAAAAAATCGTTTCTGGCAATGATTAGTAAAGCACAGCAGCAAATTGTTCCATTTAGATTTAAAAGTAAGATGATGATTTCATTTAAAAGAACCGATCTGTAAAGGACAGAAATTGCATTTTGATTTTTTTTTTTTGAGAAGCACAGGTAATACTTGAAACAAAAGCAGTAATGCTCATTATTTAATAGCTAAATGATTGCTGAAAATATTGATTCTCGTCTTATTTTAAGAAATGGTGTTATTGCTAAAAAAAAACACAAAAAAACACAGGGAAATGAATCATTTCTACCCAACACAAATAAGATATGTACTCCATGGTGTTTGCAGCGACAGTGATACCCAAACAGATTAGACATGTACTCCCATGGTGTTTGCAGTGAAAGTGATACCCAAACAGATTACACATGTACTCCATGGTGTTTGCAGCGAAAGTGATACCCAGATTAGACATGTACTCCATGGTGTTTGCAGCGAAAGTGATACCCAAACAGATTAGACATGTGCTCCATGGTGTTTGCAGCGAAAGTGATACCCAAACAGATTAGACATGTACTCCCATGGTGTTTGCAGCGAAAGTGATACCCAGATTAGACATGTGCTCCATGGTGTTTGCAGTGAAAGTGATACCCAGACAGATTAGACATGTACTCCCATGGTGTTTGCAGTGAAAGCGATACCCAGATTAGACATGTACTCCATGGTGTTTGCAGTGAAAGCAATACCCAGATTAGACATGTACTCCATGGTGTTTGCAGCGAAAGTGATACCCAGACAGATTAGACATGTACTCCCATGGTGTTTGCAGCGAAAGCGATACCCAGATTAGACATGTACTTCCATGATGTTTGCAGTGAAAGCGATACCCAGATTAGACATGTACTCCCATGGTGTTTGCAGTGAAAGCGATACCCAGATTAGACATGTACTCCCATGGTGTTTGCAGTGAAAGCGATACCCAGATTAGACATGTACTTCCATGATGTTTGCAGCGAAAGCGATACCCAGATTAGACATGTACTCCCATGGTGTTTGCAGTGAAAGCGATACCCAGATTAGACATGTACTCCCATGGTGTTTGCAGTGAAAGCGATACCCAGATTAGACATGTACTCCCATGGTGTTTGCAGTGAAAGCGATACCCAGATTAGACATGTACCCCTATGGTGTTTGCAGCGAAAACGATACCCAGATTAGACATGTGCTTCCATGATGTTTGCAGTGAAAGCTATACCCAGATTAGACATGTACTCCCCTGGTGTTTGCAGTGGAAGCGATACCCAGATTAGACATGTACTTCCATGATGTTTGCAGTGAAAGCGATACCCAGATCAGACATGTGCTCCCATGGTGTTTGCAGTGAAAGCGATACCCAGATTAGACATGTACTTCCATGATGTTTGCAGCGAAAGCTATACCCAGATTAGACATGTACTTCAATGATGTTTGCAGCGAAAGCGATACCCAGATTAGACATGTACTTCCATGATGTTTGCAGCGAAAGCGACAGAGCAGTGGAGAATCCAGCGACAGTGCGGCCGACACCAGCGCCATGGATACCAGTGCCGTGGCTAGCCCCTCTGCTTCTGGCGACGCAGACACAGAGAAGAAGAAAAAGAAGAAGAAGAAGAAAGAAAAACACAGTGAACCAGAAGTGAGTGGAACTACATTCATTCATAAGAATTTCCATGTAATGGAGGAGGAGAAGCTGAGAACAATAATAATAATGATAAATTGTTGTTTTTTTTAAAGAATTTCCATCTAACAAGCAAAAAGATAAGAACAATAATATAATGATCAATTGTTTTTATAAGGCACATGATTATGTATTGTGGAACATGGTGCACTTTGCACTATCTGTTCACACGGTGCTCACCACACCACACGCACACACACACGCACGCATACGGAATATATATATGTGTGTGTGTGTGTGTGTGTGTGAAATCTTAAATGGTGTATTCTTGTGAGGAAACTCTGTGGCAAAATTGGGTAGGGGTTGGACTTCATCCAGTGTTCAGGGTTCAAGGCTCTATTTCAGCATGGTCAATTCCTATTGAACAGGAGTAGTTTGCTGCAGCTGTCCAGCTTTGTTACACTGTGAAAAACTATCTGTTTAACATGATCCCTGGATGTCAGCTAAAGTCGCCCATGGCAGTGAAATGTTTAGTCCACTAGATTCGCCAATGGTGGTGAAAGAGTATAAAAAAAACAGAAAATCCCAAAATAAGCTTACATTTATTTGACACAGTTTTATTTTTTGTAATTTTCTGTGCTCTTACATTTACTTGACACAGTTTTATTTTTTGGTAATTTTCTGTGCTCTTACGTTTACTTGACACAGCTTTATTTTTTGGTAATTTTCTGTGCTCTTACGTTTACTTGACACAGCTTTATTTTTTGGTAATTTTCTGTACTAGTACATTTACTTGACACAGTTTTATTTTTTGGTAATTTTCTGTACTCTTACATTTACTTGACACAGTTTTATTTTTTGGTAATTTTCTGTGCTCTTACATTTACTTGACAGCTTTATTTTTTGGTAATTTTCTGTGCTCTTACATTTACTTGACACAGCTTTATTTTTTGGTAATTTTCTGTGCTCTTACATTTACTTGACACAGTTTTATTTTTTGGTAATTTTCTGTACTCGTACATTTACTTGACACAGCTTTATTTTTTGGTAATTTTCTGTGCTCTTACATTTACTTGACACAGCTTTATTTTTTGGTAATTTTCTGTACTCTTACATTTACTTGACACAGCTTTATTTTTTGGTAATTTTCTGTACTCTTACATTTACTTGACACAGCTTTATTTTTTGGTAATTTTCTGTGCTCTTACATTTACTTGACACAGCTTTATTTTTTTTGATAATTTTCTGTGCTCTTACATTTACTTGACACAGTTTTATTTTTTGGTAATTTTCTGTGCTCTTACATTTACTTGACACAGTTTTATTTTTTGGTAATTTTCTGTACTCTTACATTTATTTGACACAGTTTTATTTTTTGTAATTTTCTGTGCTTTGTTGGTTTCAGGAGTCAGCGGAGGGACCGGAGAAGAAGAAAAAGAAGAAGAAGAAGAAAGCCAAGACGGATGACGACAGTGACTGAGTGTTCAAAAACATTTTACCACCAGTGAATGTGATCATGGACACTGTTTTTCATAGACACTGTTGTTTTTTTTATTTTTTGTGTTTGTCACCCCTTGTCTCTCTGTCACCATGCAGACAATTCACATTGGCCGCAGTGCTCTGCTGGTGACCACGCCTTGAGGTGTCTTGTCTGTAGTCAGTGTGCAGAAAATAAACATCATCATGTAATCCAAATACCTGGACTCTGTGTGTGTGTGTGATACATGGTATGCTTTGTTGGCTGTGTGTCCATGTGGGGGGGGGGGGGGAGTAAATTGTATGCTTTATGTGTATGTATGAGATATATTGTATGCTTTGTGTGTGTGGTATATATGATTCAAATGTGTGTGGGTGAGGTATATTGTATGTTTTGTTGATTGTGTGTGTGAGTGAGATGTATGCTTCATTTATTGTATTTTATTAACTCTTCTGTCAACAACAGATTTCTCTGTGTGAAATTCAGGCTGCCCTCCCCAGGGAGAGCTTGCGCTTCACTGAGAGTGCCACCCTTTTTTTGAAAGTGAGTCTATGTTATAACCTGGTGTTAGGTTGTCTGTGTGTCCATGGTAAACTTTAACATTGCCATTTTCTGTCAATACCAAATTTGGCTTCAAAATCGTAGGGAAAAAAATCTTCACAGTCGTATCAATAAGAGTTTGTAAGTTTACCTTATCATTAATGGTTTATTTAGTTGAGGCCATTTCCGGGATAACGAAAATGCTATATTACCGCATCCCACTTGCAGTAGCGTTGGTGATGCTTAGTGAGTAGACTGTGTGACCTCAATTTTCTTGTTCGCAATTAAATGGAAAGAAATAAAAATTCTGAACAGAACACATACAGTGACACAGACTACATCATTGACGCGTTTACCGCATATGAATCTTTTTAAGTGGATACTCAATTAACTAGAATGAACATAAAAGAGAAATTGAATCGACCATGTCGCACTTTCCTGGCGGGTTTAACTAAATTTGTACATCTACCTAGATCTTGCAGCGTGATTGTGGTGATAGCCACGTCTCCTTTACCACAGACTTTAAAGAATTCTTTATTGCCCTTAAAGTTAATGATTACATTAAAAAAAAAAAAATTTTTAAGTGTATCACAAGTGAGTCTTGAAGGCCTTGCCTCTCTTGTTTTCTTTTTTTCTGCCTGCAGTTTTGTTTTCCAGTCGTGGATTTTTCTACAGAATTTTGCCAGGGACAATCCTTTTGTTGCCATGGGTCCATTTACGTGAGCCAAGTTGCACACGGGACATCGGTTTATTGTCTCATCTTAATGACTAGCGTCCAGACAACCACTTGAGGTCTAGTGGAGGGGCCCGGGGAGAAAATAACAGTTACTGTGGGATTCAAACTCAGATTCACTTGCTTCCTAGGCAGACGCATTACCACTAAGCCAACACTCCATTATTTCGTGTGTGTGTGGTTTTTTTTAAATTTTATATCAGTTCACTTGAAGTTATATCAGACGAGGAAAAAGGGGAAAGGAAAGAGAGTGTGTGAGTTCTGATTAATACGAGGAAAAAAATGAAACGTTCCATGTGAACATTGCCACAAGGACAAAGAATGAGGTGGTATGATGCCACGAAAGGCTACTAAAGAAAAAAAGCATCTTCATCACTACAACAGCAGCAGCATCCTCATCACAATCATCTGGCAACTGACGTTCACGCATTCGATGGTCAGAAGGAAAGGATTCAGTTGATCATAATCTTTACCAAAAAAAAAAAAAAAAAAAGACCAGACATTCTTCTAAATAGTAAATCTTTATTCACATATATCCCTGACATGACCTGTCTATAATCATCAATCCAAATCAGAATCTATACTCGCTATGTGTAAGAGAAATGCCATGTGTACTTTACAATACATGCATCGAAAAAGTCTCAAAACAAGTTTACATTGTCCCAAATGCAAAAGTTGGTGATTGTATCAAAACTGCTATATTAATCTGATACCACCACCATTTCATTGTATATGATGTGTTAATCATATGTACAAAAATATAGAGGATAGGTTAAATAACATTGCCTGTATGTAATGTAAAGCTTTACAGAGGTTGACATATATTTGGAAGGAAAGATTTCAACAACAAAAAAAAGAAATGCTGTGCACATTCACAGCTGGTTATATAGCAAGCAGACAAAAAAAGGGAGGAGAAAGAGTGTCTATGAGAGGTAGGGAGAAAGAGAGAGGGGGGGAAGAAGTCAATTTAAGTAGACTAATTACAAAAACGGTTTTCAAAATTATAGAAATTATGTAAAAATAAGTTTGAAGAAAAAAGAAGTCAATACAAATTTGATCCAAGCGCAGAATATTCAATGCTCGGTCAATATTTCACATATGTTATGCAATATTTTGTTTTAAATGTTTTGTTGCAGTTGTTAAATTTTTTTTTTTTTTTTTTTTTTTCTTAATCAAATCCTATTGTTTCAAATGTCAGTGTAACAAATGACTTTATGATTATTATGATTGTTACTATTTTTTTTATATATTAATTTATCTCTTATTATTCTCTTTTGCTGGCAGCCATCTTTCTCTGAGCTCTTAAAATCTTTACATGTCATGGGATCTTATCACAACAAGAAACAAAACAAAAATAAACAAAAGAAAAGAAGAAACGACATCTCTTGTAAAAAAAAAACAACCTCTCACTCACTCCATCTCTCCCCCAAGCCACCTCCTTCACACACACACCCCTCCCCCCTTCTCTCTCCCTCCCTCTTCTTGGCTAATCTACGATCCCCCGTCTCCACTCCCTCCACCCTTCCTCTCCCTCTCTCTTTGGCTTATTGACGACACCCCCCCTCCCACCCACCCTCTTTCCCTCTCTCCTTGTCCTATCGAAGACACCCCCCTTCCCACCCCTCTCTTTCCCTCTCTCCTTGTCCTATCGAAGACACCCCCCTTCCCACCCTCTCTCTTTCCCTCTCTCCTTGTCCTATCGAAGACACCCCCCTTCCCACCCCTCTCTCTTTCCCTCTCTCCTTGTCCTATCGAAGACACCCCCCTTCCCACCCTCTCTCTTTCCCTCTCTCCTTGTCCTATCGAAGACACCCCCCTTCCCACCCTCTCTCTTTCCCTCTCTCCTTGTCCTATCGAAGACACCCCCCTTCCCACCCTCTCTCTTTCCCTCTCTCCTTGTCCTATCGAAGACACCCCCCTTCCCACCCTCTCTCTCTTTCCCTCTCTCCTTGTCCTATCGAAGACACCCCCCTTCCCACCCTCTCTCTTTCCCTCTTTCCTTGTCCTATCGAAGACACCCCCCTTCCCACCCTCTCTCTTTCCCTCTCTCCTTGTCCTATCAAAGACCCCACCCCTCTCTCTTTCCCTCTTTCCTTGTCCTATCGAAGACACCCCCCTTCCCACCCTCTCTCTTTCCCTCTCTCCTTGTCCTATCGAAGACACCCCCCCTTCCCACCCTCTCTCTTTCCCTCTCTCCTTGTCCTATCGAAGACACCCCCCCTTCCCACCCTCTCTCTTTCCCTCTCTCCTTGTCCTATCAAAGACCCCTCCCCACCCCTCTCTCTTTCCCTCTCTCCTTGTCCTATCGAAGACACCTCCCCTCTCTCTTTCCCTCTCTCCTTGTCCTATCAAAGACCCCTCCCCACCCCTCTCTCTTTCCCTCTCTCCTTGTCCCATCGACGACACCCCCCTTCCACCCTCTCTTCTTGTCGAATCAGCAACTGCTGCTCGCTCTCTCTCTCTCATTGGCCTATCGACAATCCCCCCTCTCACACCCTCCCTCCCTTGAACTGCTGATGATCCCTACCCAGGCTCTCCCTCCCTCTCTCTCCTTGGTCTCTCAACAATCCCCATCCTTGCCTCTCTCCCTTTCTCCATCCTCCCCTCTCTCTCACCTTGGCCTATCGACAATCCCCACACCAACTTTCCCTCCCTCTCTCTCCTTGGTCTCCCAACAATCCCCACCTCCGCCTCTCTCCTGCCCTCTCTCCCTGGCCTACCGAAGATGCTCAACCTCCACGCCTCTCCCTCCCCCTCTCTCTCCTTGGTCTCTCAACGATCCCCATCCCCGCCACTCTCTCTCTCTCTCTCCTTTCCCCGTCACACGCACTCACCCGTCTCTCTCTGTCTCTCTCTCCTCCCAAACAGATCAGCAAGAAACATACGACATCTCGGCAGGGAGCTGCTCAGGACTCTTAAGGAGAGGCGTGTTGCGCAGGTGAAGATCCTTCAGCGTCTTGTTGACTGGGTGCAGGGTGGTGGACTCGAACACGGGCTGGGCGTTGCGAGTGTGGCGGGGGAGGGGGATGTAGGGGCCGTAACTCACAGTGTAGGTGCTCATGTAGTCTCCCCTCTCCAGGTCAGCAGCCTGCGCGGCCCAGTACTTCTGCAGCAAGGGGAGGAGCCCGAAGTTGGTGGGCGGCTCTGGGGACACGGTGGATTCATATTGTTATCATTTTACTTTTTGATCGTATTTTGTTGTGGTTCGTTCATTGTTCCCTTCATATTATCCCTCTTGCAGCGTATAATTATCTGATGACAAACCCTGATCCCAAATCCATAGTAGTACATGCAGCATATATCTGGATGTTATTTATCTGATGACAAACCCTGGTCCCAAATCCATTGTACACGTTAGTAACTAACATCCCCTGGAGGGTGGATGAACTCGGATCTAGATTCAAGATCTAATCTAAACATAGATACACGGAAAATATTACACCCCTTAACCCCACAAAACATACACACACATATAACATATACATACATATGTACTTATAGATATATAGAGATAGACAGATAGATAGATAAATAGATAAGTATTCCTGACATTTGGAAATTATTTGTACCTTTCTCAGTATCGCTCTCTTGTTTGGCGACAGTATTTCTATGTGTTTGTTTGTTATTGTCTATCTCTCATCTCTGGTCCACTCATGGTTTCCTGAAACCTCTCACAGAATTCACGATGCACTTTTTAGCTTTTAAAACCTCATAAAAGGTCCCACCCATCGTCAACTCCAGAAAGACGTCTTGAAAGTCACTGAAAAGACACTGAGACTGACCTTGCACGCAGTGGTCCGACTTCTCAGGAAGCCACTTCATGGAATGTCGGTCGTAGTGACGCGGGGGCAGCCCCTTCTCGCGCCAGCGGCCATTGTAGTCTTCGTCATACCAGGTGACCATGTTGTGCATGTACTTGTTGCCATGGTGATTGAGGAACAGCTCAGGAGGCATGCCGGTGTTGTGCTGCTCGGCACGCCGGCGCACGATGACGTCAGGCTTCACCAGGCCGTAGTTGCGGTACATGGTGCGGTACATGGAGTCATGCTTGTGGTTTTCCTTGATGAACTGTAAAGGGGGGAGGGGGTTAGGCATCAGATGGAATTAAAATACTGCACAGTAGTGGTCAGTAGTGAAAACCTGCCAAGTGGTCATAATACTAAATAAGGCACACTGAAGTCAAAATTTAGAACAAAAGCAGGAACATATGTGCGCGTGGAGTGGTGGGGGGTGGGGTGGAGGGGGTTGGGGGAATGCTTTGGGGCAGATTTTCACATAATGACAGTGGGGGATCGAAACAGCAAAGCAGTGTGGGGGAGGGGGTGGGGGGGACGTTTCAGAATTCCCCCGGGGGGACAGTTTAGAATTCCCCCCCCCCCCCTCCTTGGGACGGTTTAGTAGTAGTAGTAGTAGGGACGGTGCCTGGTTACACCTAGACCGCGAGGTCTAATATTTGTCCCCTCTTGGTTTTGGTATTGTTTTAGTGTAGGTCGGTCGTGCCTAACGGGGTTTCTACTCATCATAGCCATAAAATAGTTCTTCTAGCTGGGGCAGTTTGTCAATCAGGTTCTTGAACTCATTCACAGATTTTGCAAATTTAACTGATTGAGGTAGTACATTCCAAGGGGTAACGACTCTGAAAGAAAATGAGAATTTGCGCTTATTAGTTCTGGCATGCATTACAAACAATTTTCCTGCAGAGTTTAGGACACCGATGCATCCAGGGGGACGATTTATGACACTTGATACGTTCCCGAGCAACCTACGAAAGGAGGGACGGGTTGGGACGCTCTGGTATGCCATAGCTGACTGACATCACGAAGTGACCCATGTAAAACGAAATGGAACAGTTCCGGAAATATAGACCACGTAGTTTTGGTTTGACGCATGTCACGTGGACCTCCCTCGATACATGATCGGCTGTGTTCGTGTATGTATTTTATTACCTTTTTAAGTATACAACCTTTTATTATTTTATGTTATAATTCCCGTTCGATGGAAGACTTTTTTTTTTTCTTTTTCTTTAATAATAATTTACGAATCAAGTTAGGTGGCAGCCATCTTGGATTTTACGCATTCCAAAATCGTGATAAAAAAAACAACAACAAAAAACCCTAGGCCTAATAATCATATGACGCAAATCAAAACAACATATACTGATAATCGCTCGGACAAACACTAGGCGTACAGAAAAACAAATCTATTTTGTAAGAATTGCACCCGGCGAACCTACGCAGATCTAGATCTAAATCTAGAACAGCTGGGGGGGGGGGGGGGGGGGGGGAAGCAAACGACAAACACAAAACCTTACGTTTCTGTTCTCCTCGTTCCAATTCCCAATCAACACGCCTGGATTGAATTCTTGTTCAATTCGCCATCCCGGAATGGTCGAATGCCCGGGTTGGATTTTCGATCTGCCCACTGAATATTCATTCTCGAATTTCGATTTTTCCATTGTGCATTCAATCTATGTAATGGGTAAGTATGTGATGATCAGTTTTGTTGAGCGCTCTCCCGTCACATTGCTTTCACTGAGGTCCGCCGAGCCTTAGCTTTGTTAAAGGTCGTTTCTCGGAGCCTGAGGAGCGACATATCTTTCCGCCAGCGCTGGAATATTAATGTCGGGGACTTTTTTTTTCTTAAATATTATTTTTCATTTTATTTAAATGTCGTGTTTTTTTGTTTGTTGTTGGGGGCTATACGGACTGCCTCAAAATTCACCCACAGATCAGTGATGTGTGTTGGTTTATCAATACTTTATTTTAACAGAACTGACAAACGAATGTGTAATTCAAGAAGATATAGATGTGGGATTATCAGTTTGCCAGGAAATGTCAAACCATGTGCAGATGGGTTGTGAAGTGGGATTAGTGTGGGGAATGTGGTATCCGTGTGTGTGTATGTGTGTGTGTGTGCGCTTGCGCGCGCGCATGTATGTGTGTGTGTGTGTGAAGAGGGAGAGGGAGGGGGTGAGAGAGGGATGTGCGCCCGCTTTGAACGAGATTAATATTCTTAAATCTTTACTATAATCTCATTGTGAAGCCGGCGTAGCACTCTCAGAGTAAGAACCACCACGTAAATCAATTTATCCTTAAAAAAAAAAAAAAAAAAAGGTTGAAGACATTGCTGCTGCTGCCGCACTGCAATGATAAGATATATGATGACGATATTTCTACTACTACTACTACGACAACGACGACGACGACGACCGTACCACCACTAGTACTGCTTCTGCTGCTGTTGCTACAACAACAACAACAACAACAACAACAACAACAAAAATGATAATAACAACAACAACAATAATGATAATAATAATAATGCCCACAATGTGTTCAGATATGCCCTGCACTGATGACTGACATAATCATTGAGTCAGTCACCGATCTAACACCTGCTTACAAGTAAGCTTTATACGGGATGACCTCCACAATGTTCAACTGGCAAAGTCCACAAGGAAATGACGCTGAAAAGTATTGTGTGAGATTTAGTATGGTGACACATTCCTTCCTCCGCTTGGAGCACCCATGGTTCATGCGTCAGGGGAAGGTACTGGGTTAGGAGGTTATGGACTGCTAGTTCGACAAAGGTAACTCCCCCTAGCTGTGCAAATATTTTTCTTATATTTGGCCTTTTATTTTATTTCATTTTATTTTTCCCCCATTTGTATTATCTCCACTTTTGTTTCTTCCGTTTAAAATATCTTCACTCCTCCTATGTGGCCGTCATCCTGTTTTTGTCAGGTTTCCTTGTTTCTCTATGATTCAAAAGAGTTCATAGTTTCAGTTTCAGTAGCTCAAGGAGGCGTCACTGCGTTCGGGCAAATCCATATACGCTACACCACATCTGCCAAGCAGGTGCCTGACCGACCCAACGCGCTTAGTAAGGCCTTGACAAAAAAATAAATAAATAAAATGAATAAAATAAAATAATAATAGATAAATACATAAAAAAAGAACTACTACTACTAATAATAATAATATGTATAAGACGCAAAAACGTGATGAAGTCAACTATAGGCGTACAAAAAAATAAAATAAAATAAAATAAAATAAATAAATAAGTTAATGGGAATAAATAAACTCGACTCTCTTAAAAAGAAAAGAAAAAAAAAGAGAAAGAAAGAAAGAAAACGAAAAAAAAACCAACAAAAAAACAAAAACAAAAAAACGAAAATGAGTTAGAGGTGTAGAAAGAATGAAAAAAAGAAAAGAGAAAGAAAAGAAAAGAAGAAGAAAAATTAGGGTTCAAAGAAAGAAAAGAAAAAAAAGGAGCCATGGTTTATCCTGCAAAGTGAAAACGAATGGGTTTGAAATAACAGTCTACACGCGAAGCATTTCACCGACCGAAAACTATTTTTAGATCGGTGGATGCATGCACGCGAGGGTAGGAAGAGCCCGGATGCTTGACACGTGATTGGTGCAGTTCGATCAATGCTTTGAAGAGATCGATAAAGCTTTCTGTACAGGTATCGTCTTTACGTTTGCACGAAGCTTTTTTTGTTTGATGAATCGGAATTGGATCTGAAAGCAGTCTTTGTCTTGTTTGTCTCTGTCTGTCTGTTTCTTTGTTTGGTTATACCCTCTCTGTCTGTCTGTCTGTCTGTCTGTCTGCCTTTCACCCTCTGCTCCCTCTCTGTCTCTTTCTGTCTCTCTCCTTCACCCTCCACCCTCTCTTTCTTTCTCACTTCCCCCCCCCCCTCTCTCTGTGTCTCTTTCTATCTCTGTCTCTCTTTCACCCGGCTCCACCCTCTCTTTCTCTATCGCTTTCCCCCCCCCCTCTCTCTCTCTCTCTGTGTCTCTTTCTGTCTCTGTCTCTCTTTTCGAGTCACCCTCCACCCTCTCTTTCTCACTTTCCCCCCCCCCCTCTCTCTCTGTCTCTTTCTATCTCTGTCTCTCCTTCACCCGGCTCCACCCTCTCTTTCTCTATCACTTTCCCCACCCCTCTCTCTCTCTCTCTCTGTCTTTTTCTATCTCTGTCTCTCCGTCTTTCACCCGGCTCCACCCTCTCTTTCTCTATCGCTTTCCCCACCCCCCTCTCTCTCTCTGTCTCTTTCTATCTCTGTCTCTCTTTCACCCGGCTCCACCCTCTCTCTCTTTCTCGCTTTCCCTCCACCCTCTCTTTCTCTTTCTATATCTGTCTCTCTTTCACCCTCTACCCTCTCTCTCTTTCCCTCCCTCTGTCTCTATGTCGGGCGTCAGTGGTTGAATGCGCGTGCGCGCGTGTGTGTGTGGACCCGTCTGTCCACAATTCTTTCCACTGTGTCTTTCACAGATGCGTAGACACACTCGTACTCAGCCGGTGCAAGTCACACACACACACACACACACACACACACACACACACACACACACACACTGATGCACACGCGAGCACATACGCACTGACGCACACACACACACACACACATCAGTACACAGGAGAGAGAGAGATCGACCGACCGATCGACCGACAGACGGACAGATCGACAGACAGACAGGGACAGAGACAGACAAAGACAAACAAAGTGTCAGGGCAGACAGACAGACAGACAGACAGACAAATCAACCAAATAACGCACAGGACAGAATCAGACCGCCAGATCAGTGCCAAACAGCCGGGCATCTAGACAGTCAGCGAGATAGACAGCCAGCCAGCCAGCTAGACAGACAGCCATTAGACAGCCCGGCAGACAGCTAGATAGACAGACAGTGAGACAGACAGCCAATGGACAGCCAGACAGCTTTACTGACAGCCAATAGACAACGAGCTTTACAGTCAGTAGACAGCCAGTCAGCCAATAGACAGCTGAACAGCTTTACAGCCAATAGACAGCCAGTCAATTCGCCAGCCGGTACACAGACAGCCGCCAATAGACAGCCAGGCAGCTCGACCGTCGGACAGCTAGACAGCCAGCCAGCAGCCAGCCCATGACGGAGACAAGACACTGAGACAGCCAGCCGGCCAAACAAATGATGAATTAATTCTTGATCCAAGCTCCAGGCCTCCAGCCATGTGCAAACACGCCCCTTAGTACACTCTGCCCTCCACACCACCTATTCCCCAACCTCCCCTCCCAACCCCCCAACCCCTCCCCTCCCGTCTCTGTCTCTGTCTCTCTTTCGAGGGCAGCAGCCATTCAAATCACTTTCAGCATCCGGGCTTTTAGCGACCCACGTGCAGGCATCTATCTCGGGGACGGTGTACAGTTCCGTCCCCACCCACTTGCCAATTGACCCCGGATTTTTTTTTCTTCTGTTTTTCTTTCTTCTTTGTTGACATCACTTGGTGGTGGTGATGTTGGTGGTGGTGGTGGTGGTGGTGGTGGTGGTGTGTGTGTGTGTGTGTGTGTGTGTCTGTCTGTCTGTCTGTCCGTGTGTCTGTCTGTCTGTCCGTGTGTCTGTCTGTCTGTCTCTTTTGCCCGACCAAATCTTTTCAGAGACAAGGATGGACCATGCATGAAAAGTCTTTTTCAAGATCTGGGTAAGGTTTGGCTGAAGGTGATCAACTGAGAAGGTTGTCGTATTGGAACTGTGTGTGCGCGCGCACACGCACACGTACACACACACACACACACATACATACCCGTGACATACACACACTGGCACACACACACACACACACACACACACACACACACACACACACACACACGCAATCCAGATAATGGATCAGTGTTCAAGATGTGCACATATACCACTATCAGTTTCTACCAACACTTAATTCTGAACCAGTCTTGGGACTCCGTGAAACATGAACAGCATCCATAGTAATGACTTCCGAGCGAAATCGTATGCAGTTCAGTTGAAGATTGAAAAAAATAAGTTTGCTGTTTCATGAATACTGATACAAATCCCAGATCGTCAACATCGAGACCTGGCTTGAAATGAAGAAAGATTAGTTTTGAAAAATGGTTGTTGTTTTATTTGGTTTTTTAACGCATGCACAAACGTGCGTGCATGCACAGACACACAGCAAGATTCAAAGATTCAAAAACTTTATTACTCAAGGATAAAGATTTTAGGCATTGCCTAGTCTTCCAATCTGTCCTTATGAGAACAAAAACAGTAACGATAAGACACAACAATAATAACAATAGTAAATACTACTACTACTACTACTACTACTAATGATGACAGTGTACAAGGGTGATAACTAGGAATAGGCAAATCGAGATCACCAAAATAATCGATGGTAGGCGAATCGGGATGAAATAAGTCAACAGAGCAAAACCAATGTCGCTATGACCTGCAAGAAACGGTGGAAACTTTATTTTATTATTTCTTAATTTTCTTTTTTCTTTTTTTTTTCCTTCGGTGGGGAACCGAAAAACGAAACAAACAACATTGCCTTGTCAAGCACTGACAGCGACACGCACACCCTGACACGCACGTGCACCTCGTGATTGCGTGACAATAGCCACTGAACTCCTATGAACACACACCGAGTAGACTCCTGACAGATTGTGCGACAGTGGTTGACAAACGTGTGCGTTGAAAATGTTTGTGATTCAGTGTTGGATTTTTGCACTGAGTGGAGTGATGTTTATACGTTATTGAGGAGTATGTCGTGTTTTAGCACCCTAAATTATTGCACATATTGGTTATATTTCCATGGTTTGTGGGATGAAAAACGGAAAAAGCAAGATGGTGGTACGTTAGTGACTGAATCCGCATCAAAGAGTCAAAATCCACTGAAAATGGGTTACAACATCTACTGACGGTAACTCTTCCTTTGCGTCAGCTGTGCTTGACTATGTATGTATACGTATGTATGCGTACATAACTACATGCATGTACATGAATGTGTATAGTGTGTGCGTGTGTTTATGTAAGTTTGTGCCTGCCTATGTGTGCATATGTATTAGGGTAGCTGTTAGATAGACACACATATATGTTAAAATGTATTATGCAGTGTGTGTGTATGTGTGTGTGTAACATTGATGATTGATGTAATGTTTTATGTTATCAAAAGCGTTTTTGTAAAGCACCAAGAGCAGATTTCTGGATAGTGTGCTATATAAGTATCCATTATTATTATTATTATCATTTATTATTATTATTAATATCGTTTCATACACAAACAAAAATTGCCGGTAAAATAGGTGCAACAAGCTAGGATGCTAAAAATAGAACTTTACCTCAACGAATCATCACACCAGCAATGTGTAACGATAACAGCAACAACGACAACTTTGTTAAAGAACGTGGGATTGTTCCCCTTCCGTGATAATGGCTGTTTCCGCATCGTTTTGTCAGCCTTTCGTTTGATCGGAAGAGTGGATTGCATGCAGTGTACAATTTCTCCTGAACCAGCATCGCGAAACGCACGTGGAAATTGTCCCTCGAATTGTTATCAGTGCAAAGAAGCAGCAAACATTTTGAGAAAGAAATTGGTAGTTTACGTTCGAAAATCGTTCGATTGCATTCTGTTCTTGTAATGGTACGTGTACAAACGTGTATGGACTCGCATAATAATGATAATAATAATACTAATGATGATTGCACATGATTTTCTGTATAAAATTATCTTTCATTTAAAATAGACTACTACTGCTGCTACTGATGATAGTGATGTTGATGATGTTGATGACAATGATAATGATGATAATTATTATCAATTTCACACAATGTTCTTGGATGTAAATGTCTCATTCAACAAAATTAGAAGAACGTTTTCTACAGTGTTATATATATTTTTTTTTGGGGGGGAATGGGGGATATCAATATATATATATATATATATATATATATATATATATATATATATATATATATATATATTGATATCCCCATTTCCCCCAAAATTTGATTAGTTCAGTCCATGGGGCACAAACTCGAAGAGGGGCCTGTAGTCAATGCTCACACTGACCTTACCCACGGTCATTAATTTTGTCATGATGACCCCGAGAACCCTTTCCCATCATAGCGAACGACAGATCGATTTAGGGACCCCCCCCCCCTCCGGTCCCCCCACACACCCCACGATCTGTTGATTGATTTTCGCCATGGAGAAGCGGCCACACTCAATGGTCATTGATTACACGTTGATGTGGACGCTGTATCTGAATCAATGAATCTGCGTTAGGGAAGACAGTAGGCGTATGCGCTTGTGATCTCGCTCTGGGGTTGTGCGTCACAAACATAGCTGAACCATTAGTAATGAACTGAACGAAAGAGGCAAAGCTATCAAGACTCACGTGTGATGCCCACTTAATCAGAAACAGGAATCATGAAAACAGAAAAAAAGAGAGAATTACGAAAGATCATAATTATTGTAGCTGAGCATTTTAGATCACACGCTCTTGTGACCTTGAACGTTTGGCCTCAAACTTTGACCAAGGGAAGGGTTTACATTCAAGCCATCACCTGTCTCTTTTACCGAGTTTGACAAGTGAGTGGAAAGCCCGAGTTCTGTCATACTTATACATCACCCCCCCACACACACACACACACACACACACACCCAGTATGCTACATTGTGACCTTGAACTGTGACCCCTGACCGTGACTCTTGTAGGCTTTATTTTCCCACCGTGACCAGTCAGTGAAAAGGTTGAAGAGTGGATGTAACACTTTGTATTTCTTGTACCTATAAGCTCCTTTCCAGTTAACACAAAAAGATTTTTTTTCCCGTAGTTTGTATAGTTAGGCTGTAGCAAGGGGAAGACAAGTCACGGGGGAAAGTCTCAGGGCATGGAAGAAGAAGAAGAAATGGAAAGGGTGGTGGGAGAGATGTAATGACAACGGTGTCCACCAGTCATGTAGCTTTTCTTGGTTGTATGTACTGGGTGAAGGTGAATTACTAGAATGATATAGAACTGAAGAATGTAATGAACATATTAACTTTAACCATGCCACTTCCTCTGCCAGACGGCTGCCTTACAAATTATTGACCACAAATGATTAGTAACCTGTTCATGATTAACGAAAATTAACCACCCATGTATATTTTGTAGATATGTAGATCTTAAGAAATGAATGAGAATACTCCATGATAATAACCAGCGAAACAAATCAGGACCCCTTGGTACCAACTGTTAGCATCTGATGGCAGATTCTTCGGCTTGTCGATGTTTGCTGCCCACGCCCAAGAGAGAGAGAGAGAGACAGAGACAGAGAGACCGAGACAGACAAAGATATCCAGATTCAGATGGTTTATTCATTGAAGCCACAGCTCCACGTGAACTAGGGACGATTGCAGTATTAATTTATGTGCCACCAGAATTATAGCAGTTAATTATGACATAACTACATCTCTTAAGTGAAAAGCTTTGTAGGAATATAATGCCAGATCACATATAACTCCTTCATCCATGAATGCCATCAGCAAATTCAATCGAAATAAACATTGATATAATGTGAGAGAACACACACACCACACACACACACACACACACACACACACACACACACACACACACACACCCACACACACACACAGAGAGAGAGAGAGAGAGAGAGAGAGAACACCAGATATACACTTTGATTCTTTTTTTCTTTCTTTTTTTTAAAGATATAAGTTACCTTTCAAGTTGTTTTTCTGTCTGTAGTACATACGACGAACGAAGGGTTGGGCGATATATCAGTATCTCAGTATCGGTATCAGTAGCTCAAGGAGGCGTTACTGTGTTCGGACAAATCCATATACGCTACACCACATCTGCTAAGCAGATGCCTGACCATCAGCGTAACCCAACGCGCTTAGTCAGGCCTTGAGAAAAAAAGAAAAAACAAACAACAACAACAAAAAACACCAACAACCGATTTTTGATAAAGATGAAATAAAATTATATAAAAATAAATGAATAAATAGATAAGAGAAAAAAAGAACGGACTTGGAGGTTTCCACGTATGAGGAATTTTCTTGGTTCAGTGAACGTATTCATGACCACGGTAATGGGCAGGGCAACAGCCTGAAGCTGTTGACTGACCCTTGTCTCCCTAAGAGTACCAAACCTGATTTACTGGTTAGTTAATACACATTTCACTTAGTGTCGGAGGCCAGCGAATAGATTTGAGCAAACGCGCGCGCCCCTCATCCAGTTTCACTTCCCGTGGCGGAAGCGCGAGCTCGGCCGTTTCCGCTTTCCATCGATCTCGTATTTTATTGGCTATCCCGACTGGCCACTCGCCGTGCCAGCCATTTAAAATCAATACCCTCACCCGTAACCCCTCTCCTTCCCCTTCCTACCTCCAGCACCCCCACTACCCTCTCCATTGAAAGCGTCATTAATCTTCCCTTTAAATCAGTTCGCGTCCTCCTTTGACTCTTTTTCCAGACTGGTCCACCTTTTAATTTTCTGAAGGCACGCGCCCGCCCCACGCGCTGTCACGCTTGCCAGGGGGGAGGAAAAAAAAGGTGGATGGGCTGGCGGAAGAGGTTCTGAAAAGGGGGCTTCTTGAGGAATGCAGTGAAAGAGGGGTGTGTGTTAGGGTGTGGTGTGGAATTTTGCATTTAAAGTTCGTCTTCTTCTCTGTGGCTGGAGCAGTCATCCTGTGTTTGGCTGTGGACCAGACTCAGAACGAAGGATCAGCAATATTATCACTGCTTCTGAAGGTAAGAAATTAAGAATTTTTGGGGGTGGGTGGGGTGGGAGTTTAATGAGTGTGATTGTTTTAATTAAAAATTGTCGTGTTTCGCTGTCTTCGATTGTCACAGTATCATATTCTTGGAAGTTGTCTGTGAGAAATAATTAAATTGATTGGTGTGGTTAAAATGTCATACTACATTTTCTGATTGGAGGCTGTCTTTCTAAGAGTGTTTTGCATTAGCTGATGAGCAGCTCACACGCTTAGACGAACCATGGTATATGTAGTTTCCCTGGAAAGGAATAGGAAAAAACAAAACAAAAAAAACACCAACCCACCACCACACTTTCTTGAGTTAAAACTTAACATCCAAACAACACTGAAGCTGCTTCATTTACTTCTTTCGTTGCTTTTTTAAAATTTTATTATTATTATTTTTTTAACCCTGAAGGAAAAATGCATGGTATGCATAATATCATTTTCATAATGGCTTATGGAGGAGGGAGGGAAAGAGGAGGAAGGAGGGAAAGAGAGGAGGAGGGAAAGAGAAGGAAGGAGGGAAAGAGAGGAGGAGGGAAAGAGAAGGAAGGAGGGAAAGAGAGGAGGAGGGAAAGAGAAGGAAGGAGGGAAAGAGAGGAGGGAGGGAGGGAAAGAGAGGAAGGAGGGAAAGAGAGGAGGAGGGAGGGAAAGAGAGGAGGGAAAGAGAGGAGGAGGGAGGGAAAGAGAGGAGGAGGGAGGGAAAGAGAGGAGGGAAAGAGAGGAGGGAGGGAGGGAAAGAGAGGAGGAGGGAGGGAAAGAGGGGAGGAGGGAGGGAAAGAAGAGAAGGAGGGAGGAGGAGGGAGGGAAAGAGGAGGAGGGGGGGGGGAGATGGGGGTACTGGTGGCTAGAGAGGTTAGAAGGGGGAAGGGGTGGGGGTGAGGGGGGCAATGGGGGAGGGGTTATCCTTTAAAGTTTGACATGAAACAAAGCTTATCTGCATACGTAGTCAGCGCATACAAACATATACTACAAGAACATACAATATTACATACAAGAATTGTATTGCATTGTATTTATCTTTTTTGTCACAACAGATTGCTCTGTGTGAAATTCGGGCTACTCTCCCCAGGGAGAGCGCGTCGCTACATTACAGCACCACCCCCTTTTTTTTCTTAAAAAAAAAAAAAATTCCTGCGTGCAGTTTTATTTGTTTTTCCTATCGAGGTGGATTTCTCTACAGAATTTTGCCAGGAACAACCCTTCTGTTGCCGTGGGTTCTTTTACGTGCGCTAAGTGCATGCTGCACACAGGACCTCGGCCGGTTTATCGTCTCATCCGAATGACTAAGCGTCCAGACCACCACTCAAGGTCTAGTGGAGGGGGAGAAAATATTCATGGTGACCGAGCTGTGATTCGAACCAGCGCGCTCAGATTCTCTTGCTTCCTTGGGCGGACGCGTTACCTCTAGGCCATCACTGCACTTCTGCTAGCCCTCCCTCCCCGCTCAGTGTTTTTGTTTCCGGTCGTTGGAACAGCCTGCAGCCTTGAATTCAAAGGACGGAGATGGAGAAGGCCTTCTCTCACAAACTGCCCGGGGAGCACATCTACCAGGGTGTTCTCTTCTTCGGCTACACCCCTCCCCACGTGATGGATGACGTCAAGAATTTCGCTGTGCGAGAGGATGACGTTTTCATTGTGACGTACCCCAAGGCAGGTAAGATGAGTGCCGTCTTTTTATGTTTTGGAAAAAACAAAGCAAAAAAAACCAACAAAAAAAAACAACAACAAAACAACAACAACAAACAACAACAACAAAAAAACAAAAAACCCACACCACCACCCAAGAATGATATTGACAATGAAAGACGGAATAACGATCGCACAGACAGACAGACAGACACACACACACACACAAACACACACACACACACACGACTAACCGTAACCTGTAAATCAGTCAGTAAGTTTAGAATCTATCAATCAATATAATTATGCCTATGTATCTATCTATGTATATCTGTGTATCTGTCTATCTGTCGGTCTGTCTGTCTAGCCATCTGTCTATCTGTATGCGTGTATATCTATCTACGTGCCTACATACTTGTTTGCCTACCTGTCTATCTACTTATCAATATGTATGTATGTATGTATGTATGTATGTATGTATCTATCTATCTGTCAGTTTGTTTCTACGTCTGTCTGTCTGGGTCTGTGTGTGTGTGTGTCCCCAGTCTGCGCGCAGATGTGTGTGTGTGTGTGTGTGTGTCCCCAGTCTGTGCGCTAATGTGTGTGTGTGTGTGTGTGTGTGTGTGTGTGTGTCCCCAGTCTGTGCGCTAATGTGTGTGTGTGTGTGTGTGTGTGTCCCCAGTTTGTGCGCTAATGTGTGTGTGTGTCTGTGTGCCCAGTATGTGCGTTAATGTGTGTGTGTGTGTGTGTGTGTGTGTGTGTGTGTCCTTCAATCCATCCGTCATATCCATCTCCCCCATTTCCATCTCATCCACCTATCTCTTCATTCATTCACTCTTCATCTCTAATAATTAAAAAAAAAAGAACCAGTCGGGCTAAATGAATGAAAAAACACATACAAAAAAAGAAGAAAAAAAAAGAGGTAAAACAGAAAAGAGAAAATAAGTATCAGTATCAGTAGCTCAAGGAGGCGTCACTGCGTTCGGTCAAATCCATATACGCTACACCACATCTGTCAAGCAGATGCCTGACCAGCAGTGTAACCCAACGCGCTTAGTCAGGCCTTGAGAAAAAAAAGAAAAGAAAAAATTAAATTTAAAAAATAATAAAAGATAAAATAAAATAATAGATAAATACATAAAAATACTACTACTACTACTACTACTACTACTACTAATATTCAAAAGGAATTAAGTATAAAGAAAATAAGTATTGACGAACACATGCAGTGCGAAGAAAAACGTGGCAAACTGATCAATGTGCTGTTGATTGTGGCTGTGTACGAAAAAACAAAAACAAAAAAAACAAAAAAAAAAACACCCAGCATGATCATCTCCATTTGTCGTCAATCAGGGTCCTACTGACTTCGTGTGCTGCGACTGCAAATTTATTCATTTATTCATACATTTTGTTTGTTTTGGTTTTTTGTGTGAGTGTATTTGTGTACGCATTGATGGAAGATGGTTCGGTGTGTGTGTGTGCGTGCGTGTGTGTGTGTGTGTGTGTGTGTGTGTGTGTGTGTGTGCCCGCGCTCGCTTCTCGTTTAGCATTATCTAGGGGCAGTCAATTAATTTGTTGATACATTAAATCAAGCTGATTTAGGAGTACATGTCGGCACTATATTCTGATAGTCCACACTGAACCCCCTTCGTGTGTATACGCAAGCAGAAGATCAAATACGCACCTTAAAGATCCCGTAATCCTATGTAAGCGTTCGGTGGGTTATGGAGACAAAAACATACTCAACATGCACACCCCCCGAAAACGGAGTATGGCTGCCTACATGGAATGGTAAAACCGGTCATATTCGTAAAGGCCCACTCGTGTACATGCGGGTGAATTTAGGAGTTGCAGGCCACGAGCGAAGAAGAAGAAGAAAAAAAACAAACACAACACAACATTATTCAGCCACCTTGTGTCTACGCTTACTGGTACTATTGTGAACAGAACAGAACCTCCGTGTTCAGTGTGCTTGGTTTGTTGTTGTTGTTGTTGTTGTTTTTGCTTTGTTTCTTTCTTTTATTCTCCGCCCTCTCCCTCCCGCCATAGACACTAATATCTCTTCTAGAATTCCAGTGTCCATGGTCCGGCCAAACACGGCTGAATTACGTGACACGCGCGCGGACATTGATTGCCGCTGCTGTGATATAGTGTCCCATTTCCGGAACTGTCTGTCCGGAACCACTAATCTAAAAATACATGGATAGCTCATTGGCCCAGGAAAACTGAAGCCAACTGGACGCCATATTGTTTCTCGTATCCTGCCGTCAGTCCATTGACAAGTTGTCTGCTAACTGCTGGTAGTTTCTGAACTGTAACCGTATATCTTCGATGAAATCGTGTTATGCTTTCCCCTACAGCATGCCAAAATGTTGTGTCTTGATTGAAATCTGCCAATGGTTTATCTACCAAAGTTATTACGGGAAAACAGTGCAGTGACACGTGACGCAAACTTGCGGTGGAGACACACACAGGAATGTCAGCTTAACTGACGCCGCGAGCAAGTAAAACTTGCCTTGAAGCCAGCTGAGCGCTCGGCTACACATATGAAGTCACCGCTTCGCGCTATATTGACACGAGAAGCAAAATGGCTGATTGAACACTTCCACTGGCTTCAGTTAGCAAAGGGGCTCAAAGAAGGCATGCGCTATCCATGTATTTTTAGAGAGCAGTGGTCCGGAACACGTTTTGCTACTTCGGTTTTACCCCCCCTCTTCAGATTTACGACCCGGGGCTAATTCGCGTTAAAAAAAGGAGAAGAAGAAGAGAGAAAAAAAAGGGAGGGGTGGGGTGGGGAAGCTAGCTCACTTGGCGTGCATTATTCACAACACACAAACGTGCATAATGGCACGCGCTGACACATATGCGTGCGTGCGCTCGCTTGCTCGCTCTAACTGCCTGCCTTCCTGCCTGCATACATGCATGTCCGTTTGTCTGTCTGTCTGTATCTATCTCTCTCTCTCTCTTCCTTCCCTTGCCTGATTTTTTTTTTCTTTCTTTTTTTTCATTTCTTCAGTCCTGTTTATTACCGAGTTAATATATATCCTATTTATCTGTTTTGTTTATTGGGCTGGAACACTTACATTACAATGTGATGAAGGTCTATATTCGCACATGTTTAACTGAAAGTTCGATGATTATATCATCTTATCTATTTATTTATCTATTTTGCTTTGCTTTGCTTTGTCGCTTTTCACTGCAGAAGGGAACTAATCCTGCACCTTAATCTTGCTTTGCTTTGCTTTGTCGCTTTTCACTGCAGAAGGGAACTAATTCTGCACCTTAATCTTGCTTTGCTTTGCATTGTCGCTTTTCACTGCAGAAGGGAACTAATCCTGCAACTTAATCTTGCTTTGCTTTGCTTTGCTTTGCTTTGCTTTGTCGCTTTTCACTGCAGAAGGGAACTAATCCTGCACCTTAATCTTGCTTTGCTTTGCATTGTCGCTTTTCACTGCAGAAGGGAACTAATCCTGCACCTTAATCTTGCATTGCTTTGCATTGTCGCTTTTCACTGCAGAAGGGAACTAATCCTGCACCTTAATCTTGCTTTGCTTTGCTTTGTTGCTTTTCACTGCAGAAGGGAACTAATCCTGCACCTTAATCTTGCTTTGCTTTGCTTTGCTTTGCTTTGTCGCTTTCACTGCAGAAGGGAACTAATCCTGCACCTTAATCTTGCTTTGCTTTGCTTTGCTTTGTCGCTTTTCACTGCAGAAGGGAACTAATCCTGCACCTTAATCTTACTTTGATTTGCTTTGTCGCTTTCACTGCGTCACTAATCCCACACCTTAATCTGACGT
>NC_134905.1:24858874-24903874 GCF_041734735.1 Babylonia areolata
AAGAAATTTTGAGGGGTTGACACACGAACGCCCAATGATTTAATTTATGGCGAAACCAATAGATATCCTATTTACATAAACTGTATTATACGCTATATCCGTTACTGGCTGAAATTAACAAGGTTGGAGGAATATAGGTTGCCACGCACAGCTTATAGAATGTTACTTGATCTAGATGCAAGAAATAAGAGAAACTGGGTTTCGAATGTCCGTTGTAAATTGTTTCAGTTTGGTTTTGGATATGTATGGGAAAATCAAGGGGGTCAAGATGTCAGATCGTTTATAAATGAGTTTAAAGACAGATTAATTGTATGCAGATGGCAAGAGTGGGACTCTCATATTAAAAGTAGCGATAGATTTGAAATATATCGGACGTTTTGTACTGTTCATGATATTAAATTGTACCTGCGAATGGATTTGTATAGACACTTGAAATTTGTCATGACTAAGTTTAGATTTGGTATCTCTGAAATTGCTCAACATCGATTACGTTATAGTAAGCATACCGAAAAAGATTTAGTTTGTCCATTATGCAAAACTGGAAAAGAAGATGAGTTGCATTTTGTTTTGTATTGTCCAGTATTGACTGATGTGAGAACACGATATATTCCATCAAAATTCTATAGATATCCAAGTCGACTATAGTTAATTAAGCTTACTTATGGCTTCTTGTAATGAAAGGATTGTGAGGAATTTTTCAATTTATTTATACAAAGCATTCCAGTTGCGATCGGTAGTGACTTCATGATTGCTGAACTCAGGATTAAGATTATGATTATTAGTCAAATGCAGATACTATATTGTTGTACATTGTTCACCCCGTTCATGAGGGGCAATGGCCTTATAAGAATAAACCATCCATCCATCCATCCATTCTATTTGTATTTGTATTTGTATTTCTTTTTATCACATCAGATTTCTCTGTGTGAAATTCGGGCTGCTCTCCCCAGGGAGAGCGCGTCGCTACACTACAGCGCCACCCTTTTTTTTTTTTTTTTTTTTTTGTATTTTTCCTGCGTGTAGTTTTATTTGTTTTTCCTATCTAGAATCCCCTAACGGAACTGCGACGGTTGGCGAGGTTCGTGGGCAAGAGCCACCTGTCTGACAATCTCCTGTCCCGTATCGCCCAGCACTGCACGTTCAGCAAAATGAAGACCAACCCCATGACCAACCACCTGGATGTGTACTCCATCGACAGCAGCATCTCTCCGCTCATGAGGAAAGGTAGATATGGGGTGTGATTGAACGGGTGGATGGGTGGGTAAGTAGGGATGGTCAGCCTTGTGGACGTGTACTCTAATCTCTCCGCTCGTGAGGAAAGGTAGATATGGGGTGGGATTGAACGGGTGGATGGGTGGGTAAGTAGGGATGGTCAGCCTTGTGGACGTGTACTCTTATCTCTCCGCTCGTGAGGAAAGGTATAGATGTATATAGATATATGTGAGTGGAGTGATGGCCTTGAGGTAACGCGTCCGCATAGGAAGCGAGAGAATATGAGCGCGCTGGTTCGAATCACGGCTCAGCCGCCGATATTTTCTAGACATTGAATGGTGGTCTGGACACTAGTCAATCGGATGAAACAATATACCGAGGTCCCGTATGCAGCATGCACTTAGCGCACGTAAAAGAACCTACGGCAACAAAAGGATTGTCTCTGGCAAAATTCTGTAGAAAAATCCACTTCGATAGGAAAAACAAATAAAACTGCACGCAGGAAAAAAAGAAAAGAAAAAAAAAGGGTGGCGCTCTCAGTGCAGCGACGCGCTGTCCCTGGGGAGAGCAGCCCGAATTTCACACAGAGAAATCTGTTGTGATAAAAAGAGAAATACAACTTAGAAATATACAGGGTGGGATTGGACGAGCGGGTGTGTGTGTGTGTGAAAGGTTCTTTGGGTGGGATGGGGTGGACAGGTGGGTTGTGGACCCCATAACCAACCATCTGGACGTGTTTTTTTAAGGCATGTTTATAGTCAACTATGATGTAAGGCGCTTTGAGCAGCATTGGTGCTGGATATCGCGCCATAGAAAAAATATGTATTATTATTATTAACAAACAGTAAAGAGTGGTAACTCTCTCCATTACACAAGGTACACAACTTCAAGTCAGTGATGCTTACGCTACCGATTCAGCTAGCACACAGGTAAATAAAAGGTACATTGGAACAAACCCAGACACTTCCTCAAAAAAAAAGGAAGCGCCGGGCCTGTCCTCATACCGATCACTTGACATGTGCACCGCACAGCAGCAAAGATAGAAGAAATGTGCGAACACAAATTAGCTTTTATTCAAGACTGGCATAGCCTCTTTAATCCTGAATAAGCCACACAGAACACATGGACAATACAGAACAAACACATGGTTGCCTCGGTAGGTTTATCCACTGGAAATTATACAAATAATGACGCAGGAGACGATATGATTAACAAACAGTAAGGAGTGGTATTATTATTATTATTATTATTATTGTTACTCCATCGACAGCAGCATCTCTCCGCTCAAGAGGGAAGGTAGATATGTATAATACAGGGTGGGATTGGAGAGATGGGTGGGTGAAAAGTACTTTGGGTAGGATGGGGTGGACAGGTGGGTTGTGGGTGGAGGGGTGGGGAGGGGGGTGGTGTTGATGGATTGGGTGGGTGGGTGGGTGGGTTAAAGATGATAGGTCAGGATGTATTGACAGGAGGGTTGTGGACGGGTGGATGAAAGGAACTTTGTGAAGGATGGGGTAGACAGGTGAGTTGTGGATGGAGGAGGGGTGGGTGGGTGGGTGGTGGGGGGTGGGGGGGGGGTGTTGATGGATGGATGGATGGATGGATGGGTGAAAGGTACTTGGTGTAGAATGGGGTGGACAGGTGGGTTGTGAATGGAGGAGGGGTGGGGGGGGGGTGTTGATGGATGGATGGATGGGTGAAAGGTACTTGGTGTAGAATGGGGTGGACAGGTGAGTTGTGGATGGAGGAGGGGTGGGGGGGGGTGTGTTGATGGATGGATGGATGGGTGAAAGGTACTTGGTGTAGAATGGGGTGGACAGGTGAGTTGTGGATGGAGGAGGGGAGGGGGGGGGGGTGTTGATGGATGGATGGATGGATGGGTGAAAGGTACTTGGTGTAGAATGGGCTGGACAGGTGAGTTGTGGATGGAGGAGGGGGTGGGGGGGGTGTTGATGGATGGATGGATGGGTGAAAGGTACTTGGTGTAAAATGGGGTGGACAGGTGAGTTGTGGATGGATGAGGGGTGGGGGTGGGGTGTTGATGGATGGATGGATGGATGGGTGAAAGGTACTTGGTATAGAATGGGGTGGACAGGTGAGTTGTGGATGGAGGGGGGGGGGTGTTGATGGATGGATGGATGGATGGATGGATGGGTGAAAGGTACTTGGTGTAGAATGGGGTGGACAGGTGGGTTGTGAATGGAGGTGTGTGGTGTTGATGGATGGAGGAGGGGGGGGGTGAAAGGTTAGGGTGGACAGACAGGTGAGTTGTGAATGGAGGAGGTGTGTGGTGTTGATGGATGGAGGGGGGTTAGGGGGGAGCAGGGGGTCAAAGGTTAGGGTGGAGCAGGGGGTCAAAGGTTAGGGTGGACAGACAGGTGGGTTGTGGACGGGTGGATGAAAGGTACTTTGGGCAGGATGGGGTGGACAGTTGGGTTGTGGATGGAGGTGGCGGAGGGGTGTGGTGTTGATGGATGAATGGGTGGATGGAAGGTGTCAGGGTCGGACAGAGCAGAAAATGACCGTGTGGAGCAGAACGAACTGTTATAGATGATGGATGGGTGGGCGTGTTAGATAAAATGCAGAACTGCATCAGAACATGGATGAGTGTGGCATCTCAACAAAAACAACAACAAAAAAAGATAGATATATATATATATATAAAGGCTGGTTGATTGATCTCGATACTTTTACTTGATCAATGAGCTGTTTCATTCACTGATTGAACTGGTTTGATTTATTGACTGTCGGGTCGTTTTCAGTGGTTGGTTGACTGGTTGATGGATGCAAACCCTCCAGATAATTATGCCCCTGGTCAACACCAGTGTACGGGAATGGACTGACCGAATTACTGTACATTTCTAGCTGTAGGTTTCCATCGACAAAAAAATGATGATGTTATGTTGGCAATGATGTTGGCAATGATGATAGCGATGATTATTTTGACGATGATGACGATGGTTCGTCCTGTATCGCAGGTGAGGTTGGAGACTGGAGGAACCACTTCACCGTGGAACAGAACGAAATGTTTGACAGAGAGTATTCCGAAAAACTGGGTCACCTGGACATTCCCTTCAAATACCGTCCATCCTCCTCCTCTTCCTCATCATCCACATCTGCCCAGTAACCATGGTAACCAGTGTGGGTTTTTTGTTTGTTGTTGTTTTTTTTTTTGGGGGGATGTTTTTTGACCACTCACCATACCTTTTTTGGTTGCGTTACAAACTTTTCCATTCCTTACACCCTAGCTCTCCAAGTGAAGCTTTCTTACCTGCTCCTCGCTTGTTAATATTCTGCTGTGTACCACTCATGAGAATGACTCTTTCACAATGTGTTCACTCAACTTAATCGTTATCTGTCATCCAGGAATCTATACCTGGCAGATGTGGTGTAACATATATGGATTTGTCCAAACTCAGTGAACAAGCCACCTTGAGAAACTGAAACTGAAAATCTTCTCCATGAAAAAATCCTCTTTTCTATCAATCTCTGTTCTGCCTTTTCTCTGGGTTAAAAAAAAAAATTTTTTTTACCTGTTATTCTCTCCCTTAGTCACTGGGCTATAAATAACGAAACAGGACCGAGAAGCATCAGCAACCTTTGCAGTGCTAAGTTTGCTTAGCGTTAAGAATTTTCCCAAGTCTACACCAGTTCCACAGATTTAGGAAAATTCTTTATGCTGAGCAAACTCAGCGCTGCAAAGATATTGCTCATGCAATTCACCCCTGTTTCGTTATTTATAGTCCCACAGGCAGACCACAGCTGCCATTCAAAGACGTGTGCAAGAGGGACCTAAAAGCCTTGAACATCGACCAGAACAACTGGGAAGCAACAGCCCTCGGTCAGCCCGGAGACAGACTGTGCAAAAAGGTCTTTCTAAGCTCGAAGAGACACTCGCTCAGCAGCACGAGGAAAAGAGAATGAGAAAGGCTACAGCCCAGGCAGACAGACCAGCGTCAGACTTCATCTGTGCCCTCTGCCACAGGGACTGTCATTCCCGCGTCGGACTGGTCAGCCACACCCGACGCTGTACCAGAATAAACACCTAGAGCGCAACTCCATCGTCTTCTGAGACTGAAGGATGCCTACTGTATAGTCCAGTGAATAAGGGAGAGAACAACAGAAAAAAAAGAGAGAAAGGGGAGAACAGAAAGCGATAGAAAAGAGGAATTTTTCCTCAGCTGGTTCTTATTGTGCTTACTACATTGTCATGAGATTCAGTGTTGGTTCTTATCGTCCTTATCACTTTGTCATGAGAGTTGAGTTGTTTCTTAGTGTACTTTGATATGAGGTTCACATTTAGTTCTTATTGTTCCTATTACATTGTCAATGGATTCTGTCAAAGTTGGTTTTTATTGTACTGAATTCATACTCAATGGATTCTGTCAATGTTGATTTATTTATATACTTAACTCAGTGTCAATGGATTCTGTAAAACTTGCTATTCATTGTCAATGGATTGTGTCAAAGTTGGTTCTTATTGTACTTAATGCAATATCAGTGGATTTTGTCAAAGCTGGTTCATATTGTACTTAATACATTGTCAGTGGATTCTGTCAAAGTTGGTTCTTGATTCATTGTCAGTAGAGTCTGTCAAAGTTGATTTATTTATATACTTAATTCATTGTCAGTAGATTCTGTCAAAGTTGATTTATTTATATACTTAATTCATTGTCAGTAGAGTCTGTCAGAGCTGGTTGTTATTGTACTTGATGCATTGTTGTGAGATTCAATCAAACTGGTTCTTAATTCAATTGTACTTTACTACTATTTTATCCTGAAATTCAATCAGAGTTCAATTCTCATTACACTTACATTATCGTGGGATTCAAAGCTGGTTCTTGTTGTACTTTTTACACTGTTGTAGAATTTGTTTCTTGGTGTCCTTTATAAACTGTCACGAGATTCAATAAAATTTGGTTCCTATTGAAATTATTACATTGTCATGACACTCAGTCAAAGATGGTTCTTGTTGTATCGACTATTTTGTCATGAAGTTCAATCAAAATTGGTTCTTATTGAAATTAATACATTGTGATTGTCAACTGTTTAATTTTAATCCAAAGGTAGTCTTTATTGTATTGATCATAGTATCATGAGATTCTGAGGTGGGTGTTTTTTTTCTATTGTAATGTTTCGCCATAATAGCCATGTTTGTAGAGATGGAGATGTAACTTTCAAAATCTTTTTTTTTTTTTTTTTAATAAAAAGAATTTATTTACAACAAAATAATGATTTGAGTAAAATTATGTTAAAAGTTCAGATCACAAGCATTCATTACACCTCATGTTCACAAAACAACAAAAGTCAGATCAAAAGTAATCTGACAATATTTAATTCAAACTTATGTACAACATACGAATTTAACTTCTTTTTTTTTTTTCAAATATCTGCAACAATAAACTCGCACAAGATTGTTTAATGATAATTCACACTATTTTGTAACCCCTGAACGAAGCACACAAGTCACTCCCATGAGTGAGATATTTAAGCTCAAGCACAAGATCCTCCGTTCAAAACATTTTTCCAGATGTGAACGTTGTTACTGGTATCAAATCTGAACACTACAAACACTTATGCCAGTGTGACAGATGGACAAACGACAGTCGGTATCATCACAACGCTGAAAGCATCCAACTGACAAAGAAAGCTTTCTCCATCTCGCACACATTTTCAACTGCAAGCATCTTATGAAGAACATGACAAAACTGTCACTGATTTATTCCTTGTATTGTTTCTGTCATGCAGTGTATGAAATAAACCTCTCTCTCTCTCCTCATGACCCTCATCTTCTTTTGACATCTTTTATGCTTGATCATTCACGTACAGGGTTCATGTGAAGTTCAGGGTTCAAATCCCAGTCACGATGCCTGGTGGGCAAAGGGTGGAGAGATGTGCACACCTGCCAGCGCCTGAACACCCTTCGTGTGTGTACCATACAAATGCAAAAGATAAAATAAGTATGTACCTTGCCATCGCTTGGTGGATTATGGAATCAACATATCCAACATGCAACCCCCCCCCACCCCACCCCCGAAAACGGAGTATGACTGCCTACATAAAACTGTCTTACATGATACAGCCAACTTGTGTGTACGAGTGAACGTGGGAGTAACTGCCCATGAGCAAAGAAAAATTAATGTAAATGTGTGTGCTTGAAGATACAAACTACAGGCTATAATATTTCAAAGTAGATAGACAGATGGGTAGACAGACAGACAGACAGACGGATACTTTCAAGGAGGTATGGCAGTGATAGGCATGAACTGGAAACGACGTTTCACATTTGCTAATTTCACAGTCAGTCATTCCACACAGCTATTACCAACCTGACCTGGACAATGTAATACTGAAAGATGACTGCTTTGTTTAGTTGTACATTCCTTTTACAAGCTGACAGCTTGCCTTATCCCTAACATCAAACATTTTGCAACAGCCACACACAAAAAAAAAAGCAAAAAAAAAAAAAAAGACGTGTCACAAAATATAACTGATTTCCAACAAAAGCAATAATAATGATGCTGTGACAATACTAAATCCATCAAACTGCTTGAATCCTGCACCCTTTCATCAGATCTTTTGTCAATAACAGTGTTGGAGTTTGACGGTCACCGTCCTCATTGTTCATTACGTCAATAAAGGTGAAAGGTCTGGCTGCACCTGACATTACAACTGACATCTACGTGTGTGTGTGTGTGTGTGCAGGGCTTCCGTAATGCATATATGTGCATCCCTGACTCTCTAAAATGATAGAGGACACACTAGAGTTTTGGCAGGGAGTCCGCGGGATGCACTACTGAAATCGAAATGTGAACGATCACGGTCAAACCACAGTGCTGGCTCCTTTTTGTTTCACCAGTTTTCGGTCGGCATCTAGTCTTCATGAAATCGGCAACTGCTGCAACGTTCATTATTTTCGTCTTATCTCCCTTTACAGAAAACTGTTGCCCATTTCCGGTACGCTCACAACGAGGCTTGTCCAGTATTCTGTCACACAGTTTGAAATCAGAATGCCTCCGCTATCGTGGCTTGACGCACCAAAATGCAAACAAGACAAAAAGACTGGTTCTGAATCAGGCGACGTCGATCAGAAAGTTCAGAGAGTGTGTGTGAGTGTGTCGATCTCTTTCACTCACGTGTATTTGAGTGTGTGTGAGTGTGTCTATCTCTTTCACTCACGTGTATTTGTGTGAGTGTGTCTATCTCTTTCACTCACGTGTATTTGAGTGTGTGTGAGTGTGTCTATCTCTTTCACTCACGTGTATTTGTGTGTGCGTGTGAACTGGTTGAAAGGCAGTGTGTGGCGTGTTTGGATGAAAGAAAGGTTTCTTGACCTGCGACTGATCGGACTTGCTAGAACCCCATGAGGACTCCCAAGAACACCTGAGTGGGAGACCTGTGGACTCTCAAAGCAAACCAACTGTAGGAAGCCCTGGTGTGTGTGTTTCAAATATTTCACCACACATACAACCATAACTTTTCCTGCTGGAGACAAGACTTGCACAGTCAATGAAAAAAAGATACGGGACGGTAGGACAGACTGCATACCAATCTCCCCACGATCCAGTGAACAAAGAAAGAACACACGCACACACACACACACACATATATATAAATTCCCTTCCCACAGATGGGCTCTTAGTCACTGCACACCTTCCTCCTTACACCCCTCCAAACTACTAAGCCAGCACACGTGCTGACTCTCCCATACACAGTCTTATTCTTATTTACACTGACATGGATTCCTCCATGAAATGACAGAAATTCCTCCTTCATCATTTTCACGCCTGGATAGAAAATTGTTTCTCTCAGATTTGGGTGGTGGGGTTTTTTTGGTTTTGTCTGTTCTTCTTTTTTTGTTTTATCTATCTTTTTAAAAAAAAATAAAGCAGATGAATAACTGACACCCACATACACTGAAGCACAAACAAACAAAAAAAAAAATCCAAACCAACCACCAAAAAACCCCACCATCAACAACAACACACACACACACACAAAATCCCAACTACTCTCAGAAACATTCACTAAAAAAAACAGAAGAACATGTCGCCTTTTCTTCAGTGAACATGTCAATAATATCTCTTTTAAAACTAAAGTATTCTTATATCTTGTATCTTGAACTATTACAAGTGGATTGCCCTCAGTCTGTTAGGATTGTCCCTCCTCAGGAGTCTCTTCCACACAGACACCTTGGACAAGATTCGTCAAAGATACATCACTCTTTCGACAAACACACTCCTATCAAGACACATCTGGGCGTAACAACCGAGTGGTTTAAACGTTGGACTGTCAATCTGAGGGTCCCAGGTTGGAATCTCGGTAATGCGCCTGGTGGGTAAAGGGTGGACATTTTTCCCATCTCTCAGGTCAACATACGTGCAGACCTGCCAGTGCCTGAACCCCCTTTGTGTGCACACACACGCAGAAGATCAAATATTAAAGATCGTGTAATCCATGTCAGACCCAGGTGCTGACAACCAGGCACACTCTCCGACGACACACACACACACGCTCTCTCTCTCGCAGTGCAGTCCCGGTGTGGCGCCGGCCCGTTCAGATGGCCAGCTCTATCTTGCCGTCGCACTCCGAGTCCTTGCGCTCCACAAAGTCGCGGCCCTGACGGAAGAGCTGCATGCTCAGCTTGCACAGGTCTGTGTCCATCACGTGGGTGGGGAACACCGCCGGCTGCTCATACACCTGACACACCACACCCGCATCGTCATCACTGTCATGTCTTTACACTGACACGTCACAGCACAGTCCTATCTTTACACTGACACATCAGCGTCATGTCTTTACACTGATGTGTCACAGCACAGTCCTGTCTTTACACTGACACATCACTATCATGTCTTTACACTGATGTGTCACTGCACAGTCCTGTCTTTACACTGACACATCACTATCATGTCTTTACACTGATGTGTCACTGCACAGTCATGTCTTTACACTGATGTGTCACTGCACATTCATGTCTTTACACAGACACATCACTATCATTGTCTTTACACTGATGTGTCACTGCAAAGTCATGTCTTTACACTGATATGTCACAGTCATGTCTTTTACACAGACACATCACTATCATTGTCTTTACACTGATGTGTCACTGCAAAGTCATGTCTTTACACTGATGTGTCACAGTCATGTCTTTTACACAGACACATCACTATCATTGTCTTTACACTGATGTGTCACTGCAAAGTCATGTCTTTACACAGACACATCACTATCATGTCTTTACACTGATGTGTCACAGTCATGTCTTTTACACAGACACATCACTATCATTGTCTTTACACTGATGTGTCACTGCACAGTCATGTCTTTTACACAGACACATAACTATCATGTCTTTACACTGATGTGTCACTGCACAGTCATGTCTTTACACTGATGTGTCACTGCACATTCATGTCTTTACACAGACACATCACTATCATTGTCTTTACACTGATGTGTCACTGCAAAGTCATGTCTTTACACTGACACATCACTATCATGTCTTTACACTGATGTGTCAGTGCACAGTCATGTCTTTACACTGACACATCACTATCATGTCTTTACACTGATGTGTCAGTGCAAAGTCATGTCTTTACACTGACACATCACTATCATGTCTTTACACTGATGTGTCACTGCAAAGTCATGTCTTTACACTGACACATCACTATCATGTCTTTACACTGATGTGTCAGTGCACAGTCATGTCTTTACATTGATACACCACAACACACAAATCGTTTTATAAAGTTAAAAAAAAGAAGAAGAGAAAAACAAACAAGAATTTGCTATGTGGACTTGCAATGTGAATGAGGGCAACAAAAAAAACAACAAGTACAACCCAACCCAAAACCCCCCTCCCACCCTCCCCACAAAACCCATGTCTGCCAACTCCCTCTGCATGTAAAAGGGAAAGTGAAAAGGGGGGATGGGTCTGAGGTGGGAGGGGGAGATAAGAGAGGGGAGAGAGAAAAAAAACCCCAAAAAAACCCCCCCATAAAGTGGTCACGAGTTGTTCATGTAATCTGCAACTTTTTCTCTCACGTAAAGCATGCATCGTGCGCTCTCAAAAAGAAAAAAGACACAGTACTAATGTAACGTTATCAATAATATATTAAGGCAAACAAAGAAAAAACAACCCCCCCCCCCCCCCCCCGACCCACCCCAAGAACCCCCCCAAACCCCTCCCCCTCACCTTGTCCACTTTACACAGCTGACGTCGTATCTCCAGGTCACGGCGGGCGCACAGGGCCCGGCGGAAAGGGCCCAGGTTGCGCAGGAGGTTGGTTCGCTCCCGTTTCTGCCGCACGGCCGCCATGTGCAGGACAGGAACATCTGACTGAAGGCTGGTGTCCATCCGCTTGGCTCCGCCCTTGGCCTGTGTCGTGGCCTCTGCTGATTGGTCCACGTTCTCCTTGTCTTTGCCGTTTTCTTTGCCGTCTGCAACCAGGTGAAAAATTATATCATTAAAAAAAACAAACAAATAGTTCTCTTTGTCTTGGACGTTTTCTTTGCTGTCTGCGACCTGGGGAAAAATAATATCATTTAAAAAACAAACAAATAGTTCTCTTTGTCTTTGACGTTTTCTTTGTTATCTGCAACCAACGGAGGAAGAAAAAAAATCATTAAAAAACAAACAGTTCTTGTCTTTGACGTTTTCTTTGTTATCTGCAACCAAGGGAAAAATTTTTTTTCCAAAAACAAAACAACCACCAGTAATTAAAGTAAATGAAAATCAAAAACGAGAAACAGAAAGACCGAATGCCAATGGTTTTAATTCAAATTTGAGAAGAAAAAAACGTAACAAGAAACAGAAAGACCGAATGCCAATGGTTTTTATCAAAACTGAGAAGAAAAAAACGTAACAAGAAACAGAAAGACCGAATGCCAATGGTTTTTATCAAAACTGAGAAGAAAAAAAAGTAACAAGAAACAAAAAGACTGAATGCCAATGGTTTTAATTCAAAACTGAGAAAAAGACGCAACAAGAAACAGAAAGACCAAATACAAATGGTTTTTATCAAAACTGAGAAGAAAAAAAAGTAACAAGAAACAGAAAGACCGAATGCCAATGATTTAAAAAAAATTTTTTTAATCAAAACTGAGAACAAACAAAAAGTAACAAAATCAAAGCGGCTCCATTGTTCTTGTGTGCTCCGTGTCTGACATGCTAGTGAAAAAAGCAGTCTGCCAGGTTTGAACGCACCATATAAACGTCTTATCATGACCTGAACAATTCAATCCTCACAAACACCAAAGCACCCAGTGCCCTCTAAACTTCCTGCTTCTCCAACACCGCCCCACGCCTGCCAACTCACGCTGCATGTAGAATAGAATAGAACAGAATAGCATACTTTTTACTGTCATAAAACCTTAAAGTTTATAAGACACAATGAAACATATAAACATGAGCATATTAAGAAGAGAAACATTCATGAACAAATTTCGCCAGCCTTGGCTGTATTTCTGTTAAAAGGATCAATTCACTAGGCTTTGCATTTGGATGACATATATCGATTAGGAATCTGTGTCCGTAAGTATTGTACTTTCACAATTGTCTAAAAGGTGAATCTCATCTTCTAAACTGTTACAAGTATCACACAGTCTTTGTTCTTTTGGTGTATTTTTATATCTTCCCTGTTCGATTTGTAAGTAATGGGCGCTGATTCGTAACATGGTCAGTGCTTTCCTGTATTGTGTATTTGCTGTATTCTTTAAATACGGTTCAATTTTATAATTTGTCACAGCGTTCTTGTAAAATGCTAATTTAGATGAACTGTCATGTTTCTGTTTCCAAAATTTTATATATTCATTTTCAAGCTTCTTGGATACAGCATACTTTAATCTTTTAACACTAAAAGTGAACTGATTTTTCCAAACATGATCTAATCCAGTGCTAGTTTACATTTCTTATGAGGGATAAAGGGGGTAGGGTGGTGGGAGGGAGGGAGGGAGAGGTGAGAGTGTGGAGAGAGAGAAAAAAATGAAAGTGGTCACTTGTAGTTCATGTAATTTGTTCACTTTTTTCTCTCACGTAAAACGCCTTGAACTCTCAAAGAGAAAAAGGGCGCCATACAAATGTACATTATTAACACATTATTATTACGCTTACAGTTGGGCCAACAGCAAAGTGAGAGCTGTATGATCAATGGTTTCTCCACTGCAGTGGGAAGGCATTTACAGGTCAATCTTTTGTGAAGGACTGTCACTCTCAAACTAGGAGGCAAAATTGCACTGGTTCTTAGTGCTGCAGCCTTGGGGGCTAGTTGGCCCTTCAGGAACCATCCCAACGCCGACTGTCCTAAAACCCTCTTGGCCAAGAGAGTGGGGATGTATGTAACTTGGGGCAAGACACTCTCCACTATAATCAAATTCTAGCCCAGATAGTTGGAACAGCATGTTCAAAAACACTTTACTGATCCACATGGAAATTAAAGCCTCCTCTGCTGTTCTGATGGTCATAGTCAGACACGACTGACTATCATCACACACAAAAATGATACATTCTCATTTTCACCTGTTTCACCCCATATTCTCCCCCCCCGACCCCCACCCCCTTCAGCACAGAACCATCAGGATTCCTACCTTCCGCGGGCACCCCTTCCTTACAGATGGCCTCGATCTTTTCAAACAGGGAGTCCCCGGCCAGGGCACGTGACACGCCGATCTGACGGAAGACGTTGGCCGGGTGGAAGCGCTTCAGGAGAGACCCCGTGGTCTGCTTGGGAGCAGGCTGTTTGGCCAGACTGGCCCAGTCAATGTCCAGAACGCTGACAATGTCTGCACACACACACACACACATGAGCATGCACACACACACACGCACGCACGCACACACACACGCACGCACGCACACACACAAACGCACACACACACAATATATATATAATGTACATGCAGTAATCAAATAACTGTAACCCATCTACTCATCCACTGTCCAAGCATGAGATAGTTAATACCAAAAGCTGTAGTTGATCACTTTTCTACCAATGTTCCATTAGCCACTGCAAAGATAATTCATTGCTTCGATTGTTTTCGCAAATTTTATACTCCAGGCCAGTTGGTATCCTCCTTTGATGTATTTTAATCAATGTCATTATTCATATATACATTGTAAGCTAATACTTGTTGATGTAAGTTACTACTTGTTGATATGCATACACCTAATTTCCCTCCTATAACTCCTCATTTATTACACACCACCATCTCTTTAAATTCTAAACTTTTTATTTCTGATAATAGACTTATTTTCATTTCCTCTAAAACATACATCAACACTTTCCTACACTAATATTCACAAGCAATCCCTCTCTTTCTTCACTACCTCTCTTCTTTCTGTCCAATAACACTTGTGGTGAATAGACGTTAAACTGAAGATCTCTCTCTCTCTCTCTCACACACACACAGACACAAAGCGTGCGCGCAAGCACACACACACACACACACGAGCGTCATGCACACACACACACACACATTTGTGATGGACTAAGACACATTTCATCCAGCAATCTACACACTTTTTTCGCACTGGTTTTTCTTCTGACTGCTGACTGAACAAGAACTTGTATTATACTTTTTTTCTTTTTCTTAATCTTAAAAAAAAAAAGAGAGCGAGCCTTTTTCAAAGCAGATTTGAAGCTACAAAGAGGAGAAAAACTGTTATCATAACAACAACACTAAAATTATGCTAAATTTATATGTTAAATTACACTTCTTCCTCTTCATTTGTGAGCTTCGGCTTTAACCCTCTCACTGCCAAACTCACATTTATGCAGCAGCTAGGTAGAGGACCCATGTCACTGAAAGGTGACCAGATCATGGGTCTGTTATCCATGTGAACCTTACTGTTCTTTAAGTCTGGTGGAAGGATAGGCCATAGTTTCTACACATGACAGGGGATCTTCCCCAGCTACTTTTAGACACTATACTTTCTGTGTTTATAGCACAAGGGAATTTTGCACTCCAAATTGACTGGCGGCGAAAGGGTTAACTTTGACTTACTTTCCTGGGTGGGCTTTTCTGTGTATGACTGTTTTTACCCCCGCCACGCAGGCAGCCATACTCTGTTTTCGGGGGTTGGGGTGGGTGGGTGTGGGGGGTAGGTCCTGAGAGTCTGATGTGATGACAATGCTGTTTCTTTTCTTCTCACCATGGTGACAGACTATCAGGATGTGAAAGGCGACACAGCACCAAAATGCTGGACAACAATGGGTGGAGAGGGAAAATGTTTATTACAAGGAACAAAAAGAAAACACAACAGCATGATTCAATTTTTTTTTTTCCCTTTATGAAATAACTCTCTTAATTCTTTAGCACAGATACCACTTACTGCACAATTCAACTGGCTTCATTTTCAAGCAATGCATTCTTTTACAGCTTATTCAAAAAAAAAAAAAATAAAACAAACAAAAAATCTGAAAGTTAAGTATGCCAGGTTTTTGTTTCAGTTCATTTACATTTATAAACACAATATTTCAGAAATTAAATTATCTGATCAAATATTTCATTACCTGATCCATCATTTTGTTTGCCTTATATTATTCTAACTTTCTTGTTTCCAAACAAAACTAGGTGCATGATGCAATTCAAATCAGAACAGTTTTCATTTCTGTGTTCTAAGATCTAAACATCATCCCAGAACTGTTGACCAGCTTTAAGTTTTCTTATATAATGATCAACTAAAACTTTTTTCTTCAATTTTTTTTTCTCAAAATTATAAATGTAATGAAAATCTTTGTTGCAAGAAAGTACATTTGTCACTGTTACCCAAACCCTCTGTCCAAAATTACTGTTTGTAACCAATACATTCTGGCATATTTCTATACGTCCACACCAACCACACGCACATCTTGCTATGTACAAGCATCATGGGTAAAGCTAAAGAAGGGGAAAACAAGAAAAGAAAAGAAAAAAAAACAACCCAGAAGACTGAAGACACTAGAGAAAGGATGGAGAAACCATTTGTGGAGACATAGAAGATGACACACAGCAAACAGACCTAGAAGAATCCGGTGAACAGTTCTTCGACGCAACAGCGACTCCAGTGACTCTTCACAAAGTTAAAGTCATTACCAACATTCTTTAATAATAATAATAATAATAATAATGGTACTTATATAGCGCAGAATCTTGTGCACAGACAAATCAAAGCGCTTTTGCACCAGTCATTCTCACGCACGCATGACTCTAAAACTGGAGAAACTAAAGACAAGGAAGAGGCAGGGAAGGGAGGCTATTTTGGGAAGAGGTGGGTTTTAAGGCCAGACTTGAAAGAGCTGAGTGTGGAGACTCGATGAAGCGAAAGAGGAAGTTCATTCCAATTGCAAGGTCCAGAGACAGAGAAAGAACGGCGGCCAACAGTCGAGAGTTTGAATCTGGGTATGCGTAAGTGGAGTGGATCCGAAGCTGATCGTAGTGAACGAGATGGAGTGTAGAGGTGAAGGCAGCCACAGAGATAGGAAAGGGGCTGATTTGTGAATACATTTGTAGCACAGAGTGCTGATCTTGTACTTTATTCGGTGTGAGACAGGGAGCCAGTGGAGATGTTGCAAAAGAGGAGTGATGATACACACAAACTGATAACTCTCACACACAAATGAATCTTTCTCCTTTTTTTTTTAACCATATATATTACCAAGTGTAAGACTGCACTCACTCTGTGCCTGCTTTTCTCCATCATCTGCCTCAAAGTCGCTTTCGTCAGAGGAAATCTTCTCGTAGTCGTCTTCATCTGCAGGACAAGTGAAGGGACCAGCTGACGATGATTCTGACGCACTATGCAGTTTGTTTGTGATCATAATTTACCACACATCACTAAAAGTCTACTCTCTCATAAAAAAAAAAAAAAAAAAAAAAAAAAAAAAGCGACTGAAAAGTTATCAGTTTCTGCAAGCAAGCTTGCATTTACAAACATACATACACATACACTCTCTCTCTCTCTTTCACATACACACACAAAGTTCATTCTCTCTCTATGCCAATATTTTCATATGCACTCACTCTCTCTCTCTCACACAAACATACACACTCACAAAATCCATTGTTTCTCTCATTAATACATTCTGTCACTCCTTCATACACACATACGCTCATTCTTTCTCTCCCCCTCCCACCTAAACACACTCTTACACACATATGTGACCATCTCCCACAAAATGACAGATAACTCGCCCTGCATTCAATTGCGCTACAGGCAGGAACAGTGCTGAGGGTCCTCTGGGGTAAATCCAGTTTTTTGCACCAGTGCATAGTTCAGACTCCAAATTACAACATATATTGCTGTTTTGGCCAAATTCAAACTATAAATTTGAAAATTTAGTTAATTTCCGCACCTACGTGCCAATATTGTGGAGCAATTATCCCGAAAACAGCATGTTTTACATGAATATCTATTCGATATCTTAATAGAATACATTAGCATCAAAGAAAAAGAAATACTAAAAAATAAACATGTAGGTTAAATACATAAAACATAATAAAGTGGAAATGGAAGATACTTAGAGGGAAAATCACTGAAGTAAAGAATGAACCAAACACACATTCTCTCTCTCTCACACACACACCCCCCCCCCCCTCCCCCCCCAACACACACAAACTAATTCCCAATTTCTCCTCTAACGTTAATCTCCTCCTCAACAAACACACACATGTATATTCTCTCTCTCTCTCTCTTTCTCTCTCTGTGTCTCACATCATAAACACAAAGCACCTATGCCACCCCTCTCCCTCTCTCACATCACAAACATGTGCACATAACCCACCCACCCCCTCCCTCTCACACTGTCATTATCCTCGTTCATTATCTCCCATCTCCTCTCCAAACTACTCCCCCCCCCCCCTTTCCACCCCCTCCCTCTCACACTGTCATCATCCTCCTTCATTATCTCCCATCTCCTCTCCAAACTACTCCCCCCCCCCCTTTTCCCCCCCGACCACCTCCTCCCTCTCACACTGTCATCATCCTCGTTCATTATCTCCCATCTCCTCTCCAAACTACTCCCCCCCCCCCCCTTTCCACCCCCTCCCTCTCACACTGTCATCATCCTCGTTCATTATCTCCCATCTCCTCTCCAAACTACTCCCCCCCCCCCCCTTTCCCCCCCGACCACCTCCTCCCTCTCACACTGTCATCATCCTCGTTCATTATCTCCCATCTCCTCTCCAAACTACTCCCCCCCCCCCCCTTTCTACCCCCTCCCTCTCACACTGTCATCATCCTCGTTCATTATCTCCCATCTCCTCTCCAAACTACTCCCCCCTCCCCCCCTTTCCACTGTCATCATCCTCGTTCATTATCTCCCATCTCCTCTCCAAACTACTCCCCCCTCCACCCCTTTCCACCCCCACCCTCTCACACTGTCATCATCCTCGTTCATTATCTCCCATCTCCTCTCCAAACTACTCCCCCCTCCACCCCTTTCCACCCGACCACCCCCGCCCTCTCACACTGTCATCATCCTCGTTCATTATCTCCCGTCTCCTCTCCAAACTACTCCCCCCCCCCCCCTCCCCCCCTGACCACCTCCTCCAATGCCCAATGGCAGCCGTCAGTCGGCTCTTCCCAGGTGGGCAAGCCTGTTGTGCAAATGACTTTGTGTTTGTAAAGCGCTTAGCGCTTGGTCTCGACCGAGGATAGGCAATATATATATATATATATATATATATATAAGTATCCATATCCAATCAAAACAAATCAAACCGCCACCCCACCCCTCCCCAACACACACACACACTACTCACACAGCACGTTCTTCAGACTGGCGTCCTTGCTGTCGTCAGCACCGTCCCCAAGTGAGGCCGCCTCGCCACCCTCACCCTTGTGCTTGTGGGAACTGCAGGGAACACACACCACCACCACCGCACAATAATCATCAGTCTGTCCTTCACCTTTATGATCAGCTGTGGTCTGTGTATTGTCACTCAACAGTGTGTCATCAGCTGTGGTCTGTGTATTGTCACTCAACAGTGTGTCATCAGCTGTGGTCTGTGTATTGTCACACAACAGTGTGTCATCAGCTGTGGTCTGTATGTTGTCACACAGTGTGTCATCAGCTGTGGTCTGTGTATTGTCACACAACAGTGTGTCATCAGCTGTGGTCTGTGTATTATCACACAACAGTGTGTCATCAGCTGTGGTCTGTGTATTATCACACAACAGTGTGTCATAAACTGTGGTCTGTGTATTATCACACAACAGTGTGTCATCAGCTGTGGTCTGTGTATTATCACACAACAGTGTGTCATCAGCTGTGGTCTGTGTATTATCACACAACAGTGTGTCATCAGCTGTGGTCTGTGTATTATCACTCAACAGTGTGTCATCAGCTGTGGTCTGTGTATTATCACACAACAGTGTGTCATCAGCTGTGGTCTGTGTATTGTCACTCAACAGTGTGTCATCAGCTGTGGTCTGTGTATTATCACACAGTGTGTCATCAACTGTGGTCTGTGTATTATCACACAGTGTGTCATCAGCTGTGGTCTGTGTTTTATCACACAACAGTCTGCCATGTGGTCTGTGTTTTATCACACAACAGTCTGCCATGTGGTCTGTGTATTATCACACAACAGTCTGCCATGTGGTCTGTGTATTATCACACAACAGTCTGCCATGTGGTCTGTGTATTATCACACAACAGTCTGCCATGTGGTCTTTGTAATCCACTTGACAACCACCCTCCCCTCCCCCCCCCCACCCCACCCCCCCTTCCCTCCTCCCCCACCCCCAAACCCCCCACAATTACCTGTCCTCCCCTTCAGGACCGCGACCAGAGCGAGAGGCCTTGGCCGCCTCGCCCAGAGGCGCCATGCCACTGGAGGGGGTCTTGATGGAGTCGCCCGTGTCTCCAGCCTCCTCTGGAGCTTTGGGCTGGTCCCCACCGCCGCCGGTTCTCTGTTCCACACCAACACCATCAGGATGACAATGATGATGACAATCATAATGATGTGGGTGTCAATGATAGTGTCTGCTTTTCTGTTCCACACCAACACCATCAGGATGACAACGATGATAACAATCATAATGATGTGGGTGTCAATGATAGTGTCTGCTTTTCTGTTCCACACCAACACCATCAGGATGACAACGATGATAACAATCATAATGATGTGGGTGTCAATGATAGTGGGGAGACACCCCCGTAATGTCTCTTGTCTGCTTCTCTGTTCCATACCAACACCATCAGGATGACAACGATGATAACAATCATAATGATGTGAGTGTCAATGATAGTGGGGAGACACCCCCGTAATGTCTCTTGTCTGCTTCTCTGTTCCACACCAACACCATCAGGATGACAATGATGATAACAATCATAATGATGTGAGTGTCAATGATAGTGGGCAGACACCCCCGTAATGTCTCTTGTCTGCTTTTCTGTTCCACACCAACACCATCAGGATGACAACGATGATAACAATCATAATGATGTGAGTGTCAATGATAGTGGGTAGACACTGCCATAGTGTCTCTTGTCTGCTTTTCTGTTCCACACCAACACCATCAGGATGACAACGATGATAACAATCATAATGATGTGAGTGTCAATGATAGTGTGGAGACACCCCCGTAATGTCTCTTGTCTGCTTCTCTGTTCCACACCAACACCACCAGGATGACAATGATGATGACAATCACAATGATGTGGGTGTCAATGATAGTGTGGAGACACCCCCGTAATGTCTCTTGTCTGGTTCTCTGTTCCACACCAACACCACCAGGATGACAATGATGATGACAATCACAATGATGTGGGTGTCAATGATAGTGTGGAGACACCCCCGTAATGTCTCTTGTCTGCTTCTCTGTTCCACACCAACACCATCAGGATGACAACGATGATAACAATCATAATGATGTGGGTGTCAATGATAGTGGGGAGACACCCCCGTAATGTCTCTTGTCTGCTTCTCTGTTCCATACCAACACCATCAGGATGACAACGATGATAACAATCATAATGATGATGTGGGTGTCAATGATAGTGGGTAGACACTGCCATAGTGTCTCTTGTCTGCTTTTCTGTTCCACACCAACACCATCAGGGTGACAACGATGATGACAATCACAATGATGTGAGTGTCAATGATAGTGTGGAGACACCCCAGTAATGTCTCTTGTCTGCTTCTCTGTTCCACACCAACACCATCAGGATGACAACGATGATAACAATCATAATCATAATGATGTGAGTGTCAATGATAGTGGGTAGACACTGCCATAGTGTCTCTTGTCTGCTTTTCTGTTCCACACCAACACCATCAGGATGACAACGATAATAACAATCATAATGATGTCAGTGTCAATGATAGTGGGTAGACACTGCCATAGTGTCTCTTGTCTGCTTTTCTGTTCCACACCAACACCATCAGGATGACAACGATGATAACAATCATAATGATGTGGGTGTCAATGATAGTGGGTAGACACTGCCATAGTGTCTCTTGTCTGCTTTTCTGTTCCACACCAACACCATCAGGATGACAACGAAGATAATCATAAAAATGATGTGAGTGTCAATGATAGTGGGTAGACACTGCCATAGTGTCTCTTGTCTGCTTCTCTGTTCCACACCAACACCATCAGGATGACAACGATGATAATCATAAAAATGATGTGGGTGTCAATGATAGTGGGTAGACACTGCCATAGTGTCTCTTGTCTGCTTCTCTGTTCCACACCAACACCATCAGGATGACAACGATGATAACAATCATAATAATGATGTGGGTGTCAATGATAGTGGGTAGACACTGCCATAGTGTCTCTTGTCTGCTTCTCTGTTCCACACCAACACCATCAGGATGACAACGAAGATAATCATAAAAATGATGTGGGTGTCAATGACAGTGCAGTGGGGGAGACAACAGGGAAGGTTTGCAGACCCACTTTTGTTCGATTTTCCAGGAGATTCTCCGGTTACTTTTTCTTTTTTTTTCTTTTTTTTTTTTAATGAAAACGGTGGGCACATGCGTGTCTCTGTTTTCTGTTTCTTTCCAGGTCACCGAAAGACTAAAATTTCATCATGGAAATCGGCTGTCCTGACGAAAAGATTCTGAACAATTTCAGTGACCTTTTTTTTTTTGCAAATTTACAAGATATATTGGGTTTTATAATTACACTCATTACTTGCTTTTGTCTTAGATGTTTACTTTGAGCATGTTTCTTTCCGCCATTACGTATGTAAAGTGACCCATTTTTATAAACTCTGTCGAGAAGCTGTCCGAACAAAAGGCAGTGCAAACTCAAGAAAAGCTAAACACGGCGGTAGGCTGCCCATGAAAGTCATATTCTCGCTCTGCAAGCGATGAAAGATCCACCACAAAAGCGGACCTGCAAACCCCTCCCTGTTGCCTCAGTGTCTGTCACGTCGTTCAGAGCTCTGTGCACTGCGTACGAAAAAAAAGTTATAACGATGCAGAGAAAGAGAAAGAAAGCATGCAATACAATCATATCATTTCACATGCACACACACACACACTTAACATCTATCCCCTCACGCCCCCACCCACACCAACTGACACATCTATATATGCACAAACAACACAAAAAACACATTAATAATACAGACGCATCTTTTCACACTCATCACTCACACGTACTGAGACAACTGACTGACACATCTATATATGCACAAACAACACGAAAAACACATTAATAATACAGACACATCTTTTCACACTCATCACTCACACGTATTGAGACAACTGTTCTCACTCACACACACACACACACATTGAGACACACTCACTCACACACACACACACTGAGACACACTCACTCACACACACACACACACTGAGACACACTCACTCACACACACACACACTGAGACACACTCACTCACACACACACACACACTGAGACACACTCACTCACACACACACACACACACTGAGACACACTCACTCACACACACACACACTGAGACACACTCACTCACACACACACACACTAAGACACCTATTCACACCCACACACATACACACATATATACATGCACACACACACACGCACGTTAACACGTGCACACACACATGTAAACATGTATACATACATACACACACATGTAAAATAAGTACACACACATACACACACACAAACACACACACACATACAGTGACACACACACACTTAAACACCTATTCAAACCCACACACGCACGCGCACACACACACACACACTCAAACACATGTTAACACGTGCACACACACACACACACATGTAAACATGTATACATACACACACACACACACATGTAAAATAAGTACACACACATACACAAACACACACACACACACACAGTGATACACACACACACTGAGACACCTATTCAAACCCACATCCACACACACACACACACACACACACTCTGACACACACACACACACACACACACACACACACACACACACACACACACACACACACATGTACAATGCACCCACCTGTTTGTGGCCCTCTTTATCAGCGCTGTCTACTCCCTCAGCCTCCGACCAACTGCCATCTGTCAACACCACACCACACAACCCCAACTTAAAAACCACGCACACCACACCACCCATCTGTCAACTCAACATCACACCACACCACACCACCCATCTGTCAACACCACACCACACAACCCCGACTTAAAAACCACGCACACCACACCATCCATCTGTCAACATCACACCACACCACCCATCTGTCAACACCACCCATCCGTCAGCGCCACACCACCCATCCGTCAACGCCACACCACCCATCTGTCAACACAACACCACCCATCTGTCAGCGCCACACCACCCATCTGTCAACACCACACCACCCATCTGTCATCACAGCACCACCCATCTGTCATCACAGCACCACACCACCCATCTGTCAACACAACACCACACCACCCATCTGTCAACACCACACCACCCATCTGTCAGCGCCACACCACCCATCTGTCAACACAACACCACCCATCTGTCAACACCACATCACCCATCTGTCAACACAACACCACCCACCCATATGTCAGCGCCACACCACCCATCTGTCAACACAACACCACCCACCCATCTGTCAACACAACACCACCCATCTGTCATCACCACACCACCAATCTGTCAACGCCACACCACCCATCTGTCAACACCACACCACCCATCTGTCAACACCACACCACCCATCTGTCAACACCACACCACCCATCTGTCAACACAACACCACCCATCTGTCAGCGCCACACCACCCATCTGTCAACACCACACCACCCATCTGTCAGCACCACACCACCCACCCATCTGTCAACACCACACCACCCACCCATCTGTCAACACAACACCACCCATCTGTCAACACCACACCACCCACCCATATGTCAACACAACACCACACCACCCATCTGTCAACACCACACCACCCATCTGTCAACACCATACCACACAACCCCGACTTGAAACCACGCACACCACACCTCCCTCATTCACCCACACTGAGAAGAGAAAAAAACAGGATACTGATTTGGGGGGGAGGGGGGAGGATGGGGGGGCATGTTGTGGGGGGGGGGGAATGAATGGATGGGAAAGGAAGAGAAAAAAAAAAAAAAGGAGGGAAGGCGAACTTGGCCAAAGAGAAAAGACTTGAGCCAATCACCAGACCAAACAGAAAAGAAATCTGAATCTTTTTTTTTTTTCCTTTTTTTCCCCCCCCACTAATTAATCAATACCTCCAGCTTGAGCACAGCACACATGAACAATTCTAAAAAAAATATTGTTCCCATTAATACCTAAAAAAAAATACAACCCCCCCCCCCCCCCCCCCCCCCCCCCCAAAAAAAAAAAAAAAAAAAAGAGAAAAAAAAATTATGACCTGCAAAAAGGAAATTAGGCAAAAAGTCGCATTCATGCATACTGACTGACCTACCAGGGCATGCCTCTAACATTGTTGACCATTTCCACCAATCTGTCATCACCGGTTTAAAAACAACAACAACAACAACAAAAACTGACCTGAACAGAAACACAATCATACAACATAAACAACATTATAAACTGTACAAAAAACAGGTTTTCTTTTGAGTAATGTTCTTAAACTCTTCATAAACAACAAGATATGACCAGAATGACGACGACGACACACACACAAAAGCAAAGTCAAACACCATCTGAACCATTTAAAATCATTGATAAATATAGATATATAGAAAACAATAACACCAACATATCCCTGTTTATATAACATTTTTTAATGCTTCACTCTCACACGGCCGCTTATCAAATGTAAAAGCCATTCTTAATGCATTCTCTTTCTCTCTCTCTCTCTCTTGAATACATGTGCACACAAGCAAACACATACACCAACAAACAAGCACACACATATTGTAGTGCCTTGGAATGTCCAGCTGTTTCACGGGATCTCTCAAAATTCCTTCTCTTTTCTGTCTGTCTGTCTGTCTCTCTCTCTCTCACACACACACACCGTTGGGTATGAGATAGAGTGTATGGCTGAGATGACTAGGGAAAACTGTGACTGGAACGCTTATGTTTCTGATACTGTTGTTGATGGAAATACAGCTGTGGCCTAATCTGAATAAAATATTCGCATCCGCATTCGCATTCTCACACACACACTTACACTCACACACAGATCCGAACCGGAACTCATCACCAAGAGACAGAGGACTGAAGGAGCAGGACGATATCAACACCCGTGTTAACCACAACCAACCAACCAACCAATGCAGCAACACTGACGAACGACCCAGCACAGCACCTCGTTAGAAGTCACAGACACGCAGACAGCGAGTGACCTTGGCAAGCAAAGTGATGGAATTTCTGTTTCTGCAGCAGTGCAACAACTTTGCAGCCTTTCTTCGTCAGACTCTGACATCAGAGAAACACACAACGAAGCACACCAAACAGTTAAAAAGAAAAAAAAAGAGAAAAAAACAAAAAAAACGAGAGACAGGCTGAGGAAAGATTGCTGCTTTTTTTAATTTTTATATTATAATTATCATTTATTTATTTATGTACGCTTATAGTTGACTTCATCACGTTTTTGCGCCTTATACATATTATTAGTAGTGGTAGTAGTTATTTTTCTTTATGTATTTATCTATTATTTATTCACCCTTTTTTTTTTTCTCAAGGCCTGACTAAGCGCGTTGGGTTACGCTACTGGTCAGGCATCTGCTTGGCAGATGTGGTGTAGCGTATATGGATTTGTCCGAACGCAGAGACGCCTCCTTGAGCTACTGAAACTGAAACTGAAAACTGCTGAATAACTGAGCATAGATGGCTGAGTGATAACACAACAGCAAAGTGAGAGCTGTATGATCAATGGTTTCTCCACTGCAGTAGGAAATCATTCACAGGTAAGTCTTTTGTGAAGGACTATGACTCTCAAACTGGGAGGCAAGACTGGACTGGCTCTTAGTGCTGCAGCCTTGGGGGCTAACCATCCGAACGCCAGACTGTCCTACAACCCTCTTGGCCGAGACAGTGGGGATGTAACTTGGGCAAGACACTCTCCATTATCATCAAAATCTAGCCCAAATAGTCAGGACAGCAGCTGCCACCTCTGCTGTTCTGATGGTCATAGTCTGACACGACTATCATATATATACATAAAAGAACTGGATTTTTTCCCCCCTCCAAACCTGGCAAGAGTGGGCACAGCCGTGAATATTGCTGACATCAGTTCCCTTTGCTTGCAGCTTATTGCGTATGTGGGAACATGGAATCCATTTCACTGAAATGGACTATAAACTATCCACTCTGACCTTTTCTGCAGTCAACGGATCTGGCCCCAAGTATCTTTCTGAACTCCTCCATATCTATACCCCGTCTCGCCAGCTCCGTTCTTCCTCTGATACTCGACTTCTCAGGATACCTCACGTCAGAAGTAAGACCTATGGACACAGATCGTTTTCTTTTCAATCGCCAAAGACGTGGAACAAGCTCCCTGATAATCTCCGTCATTCTGATTCCCTTGCATCTTTTAAATCTAGTCTCAAAACTCACCTTTTCCCTCAGCAATAAGTTCAATTGTGGCAGGTCCACAACTACATGCATGTATATGAATGTGTATTGTGTGTGCGTGTGTTTATGTAAGTTTGTGCCTGCCTATGTGTGCGTATGTGTTAGGGTAGCTGTTAGATACACATGTATGTTAAAATGTATGTATGCAGTGTGTGTGTGTGTGCGTGCGTGTGTGCGTGCGCGCACGTGTGTGTGTGTGTGGTCACATTTTGGTGTGTGTATGTAACATAGATATAATGTTTTATGTTATCAAAAGCGTTTTTGTAAAGCACCTAGAGCAGATTTCTGGATAGTGTGCTATATAAGTATCCATTATTATTATTATTATTATTAAACAAAAGTTTGACGCCAGAACACTGCTTGGGTGCAGAGCTGAAAGAGTTAAGGTGCTGTCGTCCAATACAGCACTACCCCCAAAAATGGAGTATGGCTGCCAACATGGCTGGGTAAAAACAGTCATACATGTAAACGCCCACTGGTGTGCACAGGAGTGAACGTGGGAGCTGCAGCCCACAAAGGATGAAGAGGAAGAATACGGCACTGACACACTGATCCCAGCTCCACCTGCCTTCAGCCACGATGATTCCACACACGTTCCAGTCAATGCAGTCTGGGCCCTATGTGCACTGTAAAAGCTCCACGTTTTGTATCCTGATGTGCAAACATTTACAGGCCAACACAACACAGAAATCTGCACAGTGAATCCAGCAGGCAACACATCAACCAGGACTGTCTTCCAGCGAAGACCCCTGTTAGAAGATTTGCCAGGTTATACACTGTGTTATCAAATGAGATAAAAGTTTAGAGAAAGACCTGGACAGGTGGCAATGAGACACAGCCACAGAGAGACAAATGAATAAGATGTAATAATACTTTCTGACAGAAGTTAGGCTTAAAAAAATTTTAAATATCACAACAAAGCATTAAATGATGAAAGCAAAGTAGCTTAACAAGAGAAAGAACGACAATAACGAACATGCACGAATGCACATCCATATGTGTGCACACACACACACACACACACACAAAGAGTAAAGCAAAAACATCAACAACAACAACAAAAGGAAACGCTTGAGAGAACAACGGCAAGAAGTGATGGAACAAGCGCTGCCCACTTAGGGAGTGTTTCACCGACAACAGCCAAGCCGCGCAAAACAACAGCTCCGCAGTCAAACAACACCAGCAGCTCACACCCTGACAACCACAGCAGCAAGAACAACGACACCGAAGGCAGCACCACGGGAACAGGGCACGACAGCACAGGATGGAACACGGACCAAGGAAGTGGCGTATCGCCGAGGCCAGCACACGGACGTGCGCAGACAGCATGAGGCAGTAGGACTGGTACTTGGGGTCACCGCTCACCGCCGACCACGCTTTCACACAGTTCTGCGCGTCCTCCTCAAAGTGCGTCATCTTCTGCTTGCGGTCCTTGCGCACGAACCAATCGACCATCGACTGCCGCTTGCAGTCAAAGAGAACCAGCAGGTCCTGGCTCTCGGCTATCAACCGCTCACGTTCGTAGCGCCTGTCCAGCACCACTTTCTGTGCCGCCAGGTTTCGACTCTCCGACCCGAGCTGGCTCTGCCGGGAGGGGTCCAACACGTGGCCGGCCAGTTTGCTCTCAATGTCGGCGGGCTCAAAGCCTGCCTGCCATGCTGCCTCCACAGCAGGGTGCACAACCGCTGTGTTTGGGAGGGACACACACAACAACAGGGAGGAGGTCATCGGCGCATGCAACGTTGACTCATGCAACACACGCTACACACTCATGCCCTCAGTTCTCTGAGGTTTTCGGGGTTTTTTTTTTGGTTTTTTTTGCCAAATGACAACTACGCTAATATTGGTAAGCACAGAAATAGGAACAAGAAAACTACACAATGAAAATCACAGAAAAAAAAAAAATCAAAATTACTTGTTGAAAAAACAAACAAACAGAAATAATGAAGAAAAACAGATGTAGGTTAATCATAAACTACATAATAAAAACATGGGGGTAAATACTGCAGCAAAACTGATCCAAACATGAGAGGGAAAGAATCCAGAAAAACTGATCCAAACTACATCATACAAAACATGAGAGGGAAATAATCCAGAAAAACTGATCCAAACTACATCATACAAAACATGAGAGGGAAAGAATCCAGATAAACTGATCCAAACTACATCATACAAAACATGAGAGGGAAAGAATCCAGAAAAACTGATCCAAACTACATCATACAAAACATGAGAGGGAAATAATCCAGAAAAACTGATCCAAACTACATAATACAAAACATGAGAGGGAAAGAATCCAGATAAACTGATCCCAACTACATCATACAAAACATGAGAGGGAAATAATCCAGAAAAACTGATCCCAACTACATCATACAAAACATGAGAGGGAAAGAATCCAGATAAACTGATCCCAACTACATCATACAAAACATGAGAGGGAAATAATCCAGAAAAACTGATCCCAACTACATCATACAAAACATGAGAGGGAAAGAATCCAGAAAAACTGATCCCAACTACATCATACAAAACATGAGAGGGAAATAATCCAGATAAACTGATCCCAACTACATCATACAAAACATGAGAGGGAAAGAATCCAGAAAAACTGATCCAAACTACATCATACAAAACATGAGAGGGAAAGAATCCAGAAAAACTGATCCCAACTACATAATACAAAACATGAGAGGGAAATAATCCAGAAAAACTGATCCCAACTACATAATACAAAACATGAGAGGGAAATAATCCAGATAAACTGATCCCAACTACATCATACAAAACATGAGAGGGAAAGAATCCAGAAAAACTGATCCCAACTACATAATACAAAACATGAGAGGGAAATAATCCAGATAAACTGATCCAAACTACATCATACAAAACATGAGAGGGAAAGAATCCAGAAAAACTGATCCCAACTACATCATACAAAACATGAGAGGGAAATAATCCAGAAAAACTGATCCCAACTACATAATACAAAACATGAGAGGGAAATAGTCCAGATAAACTGATCCAAACTACATCATACAAAACATGAGAGGGAAAGAATCCAGAAAAACTGATCCCAACTACATCATACAAAACATGAGAGGGAAATAATCCAGAAAAACTGATCCCAACTACATCATACAAAACATGAGAGGGAAAGAATCCAGAAAAACTGATCCCAACTACATCATACAAAACATGAGAGGGAAATAATCCAGATAAACTGATCCAAACTACATCATACAAAACATGAGAGGGAAATAATCCAGAAAAACTGATCCAAACTACAAAATGGAAACTAGGAGGGAACTAAAGAACCAACACAGGGCACAGACGCTGTTTGACCGAGAAGCAACTTGATTTAGCCTGGTTCTCTCTTGTTCGGGCAAACAATCAAGCTGACTGGCCCACTCAATGCTGCTTCAATGCAAACACCACACACAATCATCTGAGCATCATCACGTGAGACCAATGTTAGTAGTGACTGCCCTGGCCTCGTGATCGATAGGTCCAGAGCGTCTGGGTAATGTCCCTGTCTTCATCACCACTTCTGACTTTGCTCCATCCCTGACTTTGCTCCATCCCAAACAGCTGCTTAATGCTTGCGTGCATGTGTGTATGTATACATGTATATATATATATATATATATATATATATATATATATATATATATATATATATATATATATATGTGTGTGTGTGTGTGGATGTGTTGATTCTGATGGTCACTTGTGGTCATCATGCAGTATGTGGTAAGGCCTTTTGCACACAAACCATTCGCTGAACGAAACTTAGCAACCTCCTCAACCTTCTTTCAGTAATGTGTTCTTGCAAACTACGCATCCAGTGTGGCCCATGCTGATGACTGAACATACTTGAAAGGCACTTCTCTATAGAAATTTCTGACAAGAGACCACCTGAGCAAATGTAGATAGGGTAAGACCCGGACACCTTGTGTAAAACAGAGAGTCAGTGTAAGACCTGGACACCTTGTGTAAAACACAGAGTCAGTGTAAGACCTGGACACCTTGTGTAAAACAAGAGCTGGACACCTTGTGTAAAACAGAGTCAGTATAAGACCTGGACACCTTGTGTAAAACACAGTGTCAGTGTAAGACCTGGACACCTTGTGTAAAACACAGTCAGTGTAAGACCTGGATACCTTGGGTAAAACACAGTCAGTGTAAGACCTGGACACCTTGTGTAAAACACAAGAGTCAGTGTAAGACCTGGACACCTTGTGTAAAACACAGTCAGTGTAATAAGACCTGGACACCTTGTGTAAAACACAGTCAGTGTAAGACCTGGACACCTTGTGTAAAACACAGAGTCAGTGTAAGACCTGGACACCTTGTGTAAAACACAGAGTCAGTGTAAGACCTGGACACCTTGTGTAAAACACAGTCAGTGTAAGACCTGGACACCTTGTGTAAAACACACAGTCAGTGTAATAAGACCTGGACACCTTGTGTAAAACACAGTCAGTGTAAGACCTGGACACATTGTGTAAAACACAGAGTCAGTGTAAGACCTGGACACCTTGTGTAAAACACACAGTCAGTGTAATAAGACCTGGACACCTTGTGTAAAACACAGTCAGTGTAAGACCTGGACACCTTGTGTAAAACACAGTCAGTGTAAGACCTGGACACCTTGTGTAAAACACAGTCAGTGTAAGACCTGGACACCTTGTGTAAAACACAGTCAGTGTAATAAGACCTGGACACCTTGTGTAAAACACAGAGTCAGTGTAAGACCTGGACACCTTGTGTAAAACACAGTCAGTGTAAGACCTGGACACCTTGTGTAAAACACAGTCAGTGTAATAAGACCTGGACACCTTGTGTAAAACACAGTCAGTGTAAGACCTTGACACCTTGTGTAAAACACAGAGTCAGTGTAAGACCTGGACACCTTGTGTAAAACACAGAGTCAGTGTAAGACCTGGACACCTTGTGTAAAACACTGAGTCAGTGTAAGACCTGGACACCTTGTGTAAAACAGAGTCAGTGTAAGACCTGGACACCTTGTGTAAAACACAGTCAGTGTAAGACCTGGACACCTTGGGTAAAACACAGTCAGTGTAAGACCTGGACACCTTGTGTAAAACACAGTCAGTGTAAGACCTGGACACCTTGTGTAAAACACAGTCAGTGTAAGACCTGGACACCTTGTGTAAAACACTGAGTCAGTGTAAGACCTGGACACCTTGTGTAAAACACAGTCAGTGTAAGACCTGGACACCTTGTGTAAAACACAGTCAGTGTAATAAGACCTGGACACCTTGTGTAAAACACAGTCAGTGTAAGACCTGGACACCTTGTGTAAAACACAGTCAGTGTAATAAGACCTGGACACCTTGTGTAAAACACAGTCAGTGTAATAAGACCTGGACACCTTGTGTAAAACACAGAGTCAGTGTAAGACCTGGACACCTTGTGTAAAACACAGTCAATGTAAGACCTGGACACCTTGTGTAAAACACAGAGTCAGTGTAAGACCTGGACACCTTGTGTAAAACACAGTCAGTGTAAGACCTGGACACCTTGTGTAAAACACACAGTCAGTGTAAGACCTGGACACCTTGTGTAAAACACAGTCAATGTAAGACCTGGACACCTTGTGTAAAACACAGAGTCAGTGTAAGACCTGGACACCTTGTGAAAAAACAAAAAGGACACTCTCAGAGATACTCACCAACACAAAAAGAGAGAGAGTGAGAGTCAAAGACACGACAGGGAGGTTGACAGAAAGACAGAAGAGGAAAGAGAGAAAGACAGAAAGACACAGTTGCAGGACAGAGAAAGAAAGAAAGAAAAACAATAACGACATGACAATTTCCTCGTCAGCAGCCAACCCTCAGACAACATTTAAAAATTTTTTTTTATCTACACTCTTTTTTTTCTTCCTTGCAGATCTCACACACGCACACATACACTCACTCAAACACTAACACAGACACATAAATGGACACGCACACATATATAATACATACCACAAGAATTTTGTGGGTTTTCAAAGCCTGACCAAAGCCTTGCATTTATGCATCGCTCAGGCATCAGCTCCCTTTTTTTTTCTTTTCAATAGCAGATGCGGTGTAATATATATAATATAAATCATAATGATATATGGATCATCCCCATCCTTGAAACAGAAACACAACATTATAATCTCTCTCTCTCTCTCTCTCTCTCTCGATATATATATACATACATACATGTATACATTCACATATAAACACAAAATACAACAACAAAAAAAAGGAAAGGAAACCTCACAGTCACACACACACAAACAAAAAATTCTAAACACAAGAAAAAAAAAAAAGGAGACAGAAAGCCCCCCCCACCCCCACCCCCCCACACACCCTCTTACACTCCGATCCCTCACTCCCCCCCCCCCGCCCCCCCCCCCCCCCGTCCCACTCACCTCCTCTCCACCTCTTGCGGCCCCTGTCCCCGCTGTCCGACCCGCGGCCGTGGGGCCTGGGAGGGGATCGTCCTCGCTTGCGGGATCCCTCCGCCTTGTCGCCGTCCCCTTTGCCGGCCTCGCCGACCTTCTGTGGGAGTGGTAACAACACACAACAACAATGCGTTATCAGTCAGGTCAGGTTGGTTTGGGTGTTGGTGTTTTTATAACCCCCTCACACACACACACACACATACACACATCCCCCCACCCCCACAACCTCCCTATTTTGCACTGAGTTCTCTGTATAGCCAGCTTTGCAAATGCACACAAACACACACACACACACACACTAACACACACACCCTTCACAACACACACACACACACATACACACACCCTTCACCACACACACACACACAAACATACATGCAAACACACACGCTCACACACGCAAACACACACACACGCACACACACACACATAAAACGGAGGATACACACTCTCATCAACATGGGCAATCAACATTCAACAGACTAGCATATTTCAGAAACCTGAAGAAAAAAAACCAACATGTTTCTCCTTGTTGTTCTTCAGTGTCCATGGCCTGTGATTTCCCACACTCACTCACACACATCTTCTTCTTCTTCTTTGTCCATGGGCTGTGACTCATTGTTCACTCTATACACCAGTGGGCTTTCATATGTTAATGTATGAACGTTTTTTACACCCACCCTGTAGACAGTCATACTGCTTTTCGGGAAGGGGCGGGGGGAGTGCAGAGAATGCATGCCAGGTATGATCCCTTTTCCGAAACCACCGAATGCCAACAAGCATTACGAGATCTTTTAACTTGCAAATTTGATCTTCTGCATGCGTGCGTGCGCGCGCGCACACACACACACACTCACACACACACACAAGGGGGTCCAGGCACTGGCATGTCTGCACATCTGTTGACCTGGGAGACTGGAAATATCTCCAGCCTTTACCCACCAGGCGCCGATAACCGGGATTTGAACCACGGACTTCAGATTGAAAAGTCTAATGCTTTAACCCCTTGGGCTGTTGTGCCGTCACTCATACAGATCAGCAAGAGGGCTTTTACATGCGTGAGATTATGACTGTTTTTATAACTGCTTTAGATGCAGCCATACTCTGTTTTCAGGGGCAGATAACTATACAAAATAAAACCACACAAAACAGCATGCAAACATCATGGGCAGACAGATAACTGCACAAAATAACACCAATAACACCAGAGAAACCATCAACCAACAGGGGAAGACAACTGTACAAAACACCACCACAGAGGACAAACCACCACCACCACCACCACCACCACACCTCATAAAACACCACACAACACCACACACCAGCACCACCACAACACACCACACCACTTCACACCACACCACACACCATACCACACCACACCACACACCACACCACACCACCACCACAACACACCACACCACCACCATCACCACACCACACCACACACCACCACCACCACACCACACCACACCACTTCACACCACACACCACACCAACCTCCGCCTTCCCCTCCTTGTCTCTCTCCCGGTCCCTGTCCCTCCTGGCCGGGCTGTCTCTCTCCCTCTCCCTCTCTCTCTCCCTCTCCCTCCAGGCGGGGCTGTCCCTCTCCCTCTCCCTGTCCCGCCTCGCGGGGCTGTCCCGGTCGTTGTGGGCCGAGGAGGAGCCGAAGAAGCGGGTCTCAGGCTCCCGCTGCGTCAGCCCCCCACCGCCGGGCCGGAGCCGGCGCCTCTCCACGCTGCTGTGGGAGCCCAGGCTGTGGTGGGAGCCAGCCGGGGAGGGGTGCCGGCTGCTGCCCTTGCGCCCCGGGGACCGCGACTCCTCCCGCGGCCGCTTGGCCACCGGGGACTTGGTGTCGTCCTTGGTGCCGCCCCCCCGGGGGGAGCGGAGGTCCTCCTCGAGCTTGCGCTTGGTGCCCACCGGGGTGCGCGATCGGCCCCTGCGTCCCCCGGTCTTGGAGGCCGGGGAGGGAACCTGGTCCGGAGCGCCTCGGCGGGAGGGGGAGCGACGTCTTCCCGGGGAGCGCGTGGTGTCTGCTCCTCCTCCCCCTCCGCCTGCTGCCCCTCCCGGGGTCCTGCTGCGCTGCTTCGGGGACAGGGAGCGCGCTCTGACCGGTGCGCGTCGGCCGGGCAGGGAGGGGTCGGGTTTGCCTTGGTTCGGGTCCGGGGATCTGGTTGCATGCACAACTTGATGTGGAGGTGAGAAAGATCTTGATTGATTGCTGATATGTGTGTGTGTAGTGTGAGTGTGGCCATCATCATCATCATCATCATCGTTGTCGTCCTCATCATGCTGACAACTTGACGGTGGATATCATGGTCGTTCCAGAAATATACTTTGCTGTCTATAGTGTGTGTGTGTGTGTGTGTGTGTGTGTGTGTGTGTGTGTGTGTGTGTGTGTGTGTGTGTGTGTGTGTGTGTGTGTGTGTATGTGTGCGTGTGCGTGTGTGTGTGTGTGTGTGTGCGTGTTCACAAACAAGATGCATACACAAATGAACATCTTGAAGAGAAAAATGCTGCTTTGCAGTTAGCCCACAGCCTGTGTAAAATAAAACACTGTGTACATTAACTTTATGGACAGGTCACCTTCTGCAGATCCACACACAGTGCTCTGCCAGGACAACTTTCATTGCAAGCGTGTAAGCCATTAATGCATAGTGGAAAGAGAGAGAGAGAGAGAGAGAGAGAGAGAGCAGCCCTCTGTGTGTATGTCTGAATTTATTTGAAGCGGGGCATCTCTATAAACAAAGCAAGTTAAAATGAGAGCAACAAAAACAGTTCAAGATTTAAAAGACAGGCTGATACTGACTTTGACAATGACAACGGTAACCCCGAGATAAGAGACAACAGACAAAGAATCATAAAAGACAGACAGACAGACATCAAAAGTAACACCGACATGGGTAACCACAAGATAAGAGACAACAGACAAAGAATCATAAAAGACAGACAGACATTTACAGTCACACCAACAAGGATGAGACTGAGCGAGTCAGCTGTGTCCTCACCTCTTGCCGTCCGAACGAGAATCACGGTCCCGCACTCCTTTCAGAAGCGCCGCCCCAGAACCTCCGGCTCCTCCCACTGCTGCTGCCACTGCTGGTTCCCCGTCCTTGCCGCGGGGGCCGGCCAGCTCTCGCACGTCATCGGCAGAGCGAGTGCTGCGAGCATCGCTGGCGTCCGTCTTTTCCCCTCGCACCGAATCCTTGCCCCCACCCCCGTTCCCTGCCTCCCCCTCCTTCTTGTCCCCCCCTCTCTTGGAGGAGGGGGAGGGGTCGGCGTCTTGCGCCTCTTTATCCCTGTCCCGCCTCTTCGAGTCGGAGCGGTCGGCGTCTCGGCTCCGGTCAGCGTCCAGCGGGAAGTCTTCCCCCGGAGCGTTGAACCCTCCTCCACTGCGCCTGCCCAGGTCCCGGGGCCCGTCGCGCCCCGCCCTCCCCTCCTTTGCGGCATCGCGTTCCCAGGCGGGGGGGTCTCTGACTCCCTCGCGAGGCGGCTCCCTCCCCCCGCGACCCATCTCAGGCCCCAGGTCGCCGTCTCGTTGGTCCCTTCGGCCGCCACGCCCTTCCCGAGCGTCCCTGGGTCCGTCGCGGCCCACCCTCTGCGGCTCACGGTCGTAGGCCTCACCCCGGCCTCCGCGTCTGGGAGGTTCCTCCACGGGCGTGGGCAGGAGAGGTCCTCGCCGCTGGTTGGGGAGCATGTCTGGGGGCCGCACCTCCGGCCCCGGGCCGCGGCCAAAGTCGAAGTGACCTCCGCGACGTGGCATCATCCTGTCCCGCCCCTGTCGGTCCTCACCCTGACCCCGACCCGGAACCCTGTCGTCTCTCACGTCGTCAAAGCGGTGGTCACCTCTCGGCGGGAGATCGATGCCTTCGGGTCCGATGAAACGGTCATCGCCGCGGCGATCTCTGATGGCGCCACCACCACCAGCTTCAGGGATGATGTCCCGGAAGGCGGGGTCGTCTCTCCTGAACTCGGCGGGGCCGGCAGGCAGGAACCTGTCTCTGGGAGGAGGAAGCTGTCCCAGGCCCCCAAGCTCCCGGTCCCTGTCCATCATCCTGGCATCTCTGTCCCCCGGGCGACCTCCGACAACAGGATCTCGGCGATCAAACTCGAAGCCGCGATTGTCCACAGGGCTGCGGCTTCCCACCCCTCGCATGGCTCCCCGTCCGTCGCCGGGCCCCGGCCCTGCCCCCATGCCCCGCCCCTGTCGGAACCCACGCTGGTCCATGGGAGGAACCGGCTGTTCCCCGCGACGGTGCTCCATCTGAACGTCCCCCCTGTCCAGCCGGTTGTCTACCCTGTCCAGTCGGTCATGACGACTGTCGTTCCGAGGGAGGCCCCGATCGCCACGGCTGTCTCCCCTTTCCAGGCGACCCTCACCCCGATCCATGCGACCCTCGACCCGATCCAAGCGGCCTTCACCCCGACTGTCCCCCCTCTCCATGCGGCCGTCTCCCCGGTCCAAGCGGCCGTCCCCTCGGTCCAAGCGAGCGTCTCTTTCTGAGCGAATCTCGCTCCTGTCCGGTCTGTCCAGGCGGCCTCCTTCCAGTGGTGGGCGGACTTCGGGGATTACCTCCCTTCCTCTGCGGTCACCGCCCTCGCGTCCGTCGTCACGATACAAGCGACCTTCAACACATCGATGACACAATTGTTCTGGGTTTTTGTGGACTGACATACTGTGGAATTTACATCTTCCAGCATGCAAAATGCCACAGACGCCACACCCTTCACCACATACACAAACACACACACACTCTCTCTCTCTCTCACATACACACACATACACAACATTCACCACACACTCACACACCCTTCACCACACGCACAGATACACACTCACACACACACACACACACTCTCTCTCTCTCTCTGTGACATACACACACACACACAACATTTACCACACACTCACACACCCTTCACCACATGCACACATATACACACACACACACACTCACACATGCACAGACACCCTTCACCACACACACACACTCACACATGCACACACACACACACACACACACAGTACACCCACCCACAAACACACAAACACACACACGAACCCACACACACACACCCGCTCACCTCCACTACTCCCACTCCCGACACTGCCATTCCCTCCTGGCACCCGACCTCGCTCGTCCAGACGACCTCCGCCCAGGTCACGGGAAGGGTCACCGCGGTCAGCACCCCACTCCCCTCCACTCCTGCTGCCCCCCTTCCCACTGACCGCTGCGCCGCTGGCCGTCCGGCCCATACCCCTCGCTGCCATACTTGCCACCTGCAAAGGGGCCCTTGTACTTCGCTTTGTGTCTTGCTGATGAACGTTTCACAACAAACCAGTACAGTTAGAATCAGTGCTGATGAACGTTTCACAACAAATCAGTACAGTTAGAATCAGTGCTGATGAACGTTTCACAACAAAATCAGTACAGTTAGAATCAGTGCTGATGAACGTTTCACAACAAAATCAGTACAGTTAGAATCAGTGCTGATGAATGTTTCACAACAAATCAGTACAGTTAGAATCAGTGCTGATGAACGGTTCACAACAAACCAGTACAGTTAGAATCAGTGCTGATGAACGGTTCACAACAAATCAGTACAGTTAGAATCAGTGCTGATGAACGGTTCACAACAAATCAGTACAGTTAGAATCAGTGCTGATGAACGGTTCACAACAAATCAGTACAGTTAGAATCAGTGCTGATGAACGGTTCACAACAAATCCGTACAGTTAGAATCAGTGCTGATGAACGGTTCACAACAAATCAGTACAGTTAGAATCAGAATCAAAGTGATGATGAACGTTACACAACAAACCAGTACAGTTACAATCAGAATCAAAATGATGATGAACGGTTCACAACAAACCAGTACAGTTAGAATCAGAAAACAAAGTGATGATGAACAGTTCACAACAAATCAGTACAGTTAGAATCAGTGCTGGTGAACGTTTCACAACAAACCCGTACAGTTAGAATCAGAATCAAAGTGATGATGGAAGCTACACAACAAATCAGTGCAGTTGGAATCAGAATCAGAGCAATGATGAACGGTTCACAACAAACCAGTACAGTTAGAACCACAATCAGAGCGATGATGGAAGTTACACAACAAACCAGTACAGTTAGGATCAGAATCAGAGCGATGAGGAACATTACACAACAAACAGTACAGTCAGAAAGTTCCCTTCTGACAGCCATCCCAGCTACAGTGCAACCTTCTGCTGGTACTTCTGTGAGCACTGTGTGTATGTGTGTGTGCATGTGTAAGGCATATTTAATGGTGTGTGTGTATGTGTGTGTGTGTGTGTGTGTGTGTGTGTGTGTGTTGTGTGTGAATGTTCAGATAGATCTGCAATTTGTAGTATCGTCTTGGTGCATGTGAATACATACATGTGACACTTTTTTTTCATGCGTAGAGGTATGTTATTATGCATTATTATGTATATGAATTAGTTCACGTGAGGCACTTGCAGCCCATTTTATGGACAGTTTTGCACCATGTAAAGAACTATTTATTACAATCATTATTTCTTCAGTCCTTCTGGTCTTTAAACATTTAGATCTTATCTGAATCTCAAATACATTTCTCCTGCCTGAGTGCTCCGTTTGTTTGTAAAAAAAAAAACCCAAAAAAACCCGCCAAAGCTAAAGCACACGAAAAACTACACTGTGAACTGCTGAGGAATGCTCTGGTCTTCATGACTTTTTATCCGCATGACTTATTGAGCCTGCTGATCAATTCAAGTACAACTAATACCTGTACAGCTAGTAATGAAAATGTGACAGGAAAAATCAAGGGATGTTGCTGCATCAAGCTTTAATCTGTCTGCGTTCCAAAATAAACAATCAGAAGAAAAAGAAAAAAAAAGAACACGCACAAAAAACCAGCAGAAAAATTTCCATTCCCTTAACAAAGGGATAATGCTGTATTACGCTCATTTATCTGCATTCCGAAAGACAGAATCAGATAAAAATAAAAAGAAAGAACACACACAAAACCATCAGAAAACGTTTCATTCCTCACCAAAGGGACAATGCTGTATCACACTTATTCATCTGCATTCGAAAACAAACAAAAATCAGAAGAAAAAAAAGAAAGAAAAAAGAACACACACAAAACCAGCAGAAAAATGTCTGTTCCTTACCTTCCGCCACACGTCCATCTCTGTCCCGGTTGCGGTTGTCCCCCCTGTCCCTGGGGGCATCTCTGCCCCGCTCACGCCCCTCGTTGTCCCTCGACAGGTCCCGCCCGTCTCGGCTCCCTCCTCCCCGCACGCTGTCCGGCCGGTCAAAGGGCAGGTCGCGACCCATGCCCTCACCCCTCGGCGGGTCTCGCTGAGATCTCTCAAAGTGGTCTCCCCTTCTCCCACCCCTCTGCTGCTCTCTGTCCCCGCCGGCCTCCTGTCCCCTGTCCCGATAATCGTAGCGACTACTCCGATCGGCGTCAAACTGCCCACGATCCTGACCCCCGTACTGATCGAAGCTGTCGCCATCGCTACGCCGACCGAACCTCTCCTGTCCCCCGCCCCGATCCTGAGAGGCGGAGGAGGAACGGGACTCAAACTTCTCCCCGCCGCGCCGCCCCTCTCGGTCCTGCCCGCTGCGCCTCTCCTCTTCCCGCAGCAGGGGGTCTCCCCCACGCTCTCCCTGGCGCCCTCTGGTGGCCGACGGCTGCTGGCGGGAGTGTGGTTCTCGAGGGGGGGAATCTCTGTCCAGCTGGGAAGGCGAGTACATTTCCGCCTGTCTCAGTGGGGGTGTCGCGGGACGCTTAGACCGCTCGTCTCCAACACCCTTCCTGCTCTCCCCTCGGTCCCGCTGGTCCAGCTTGCGGCGGTCGTAGGGCAGGTCACGGCTGTTGTCTCCCCTCCTGCTGCTGCCGCTGCGGTCCCCTTGCTGGACGGGGGACTCCGACTGCCGACCTTTACGGCCGAAAGAAGTGTCTCGGCTCGAGTCTCCTCGTTTGGCGCCTCGGCTTCGGTCCAGCAGAGGGGCGGGTGACTCTGACGACTGCCTGCCGCCCTTCACCTTCTTCTCACGCTTCTCAGAACTGTGACCACGAGAACGGGCCGTGTCGCTCTCTCTCCTGGACTCATGAGACCGGGAAGGGAGCATCGGTTCCTCTCCCATCAGCTCTGGACGGTCGCCACGGCGACTCGCTTTTGGCGATGCTGACCTCTGTTTAGGTGGGCGTTCCTCTTCCACCACCTTGGCATCTCCTGAACCACCCATGGCTTTGGCTTTCTTCAGTTTCAAGGTCTTTTTCAGTGGGGACAGCCATTTCTTGGACTTGATGTGAGATTCGTCTGAGTCACTCTCCTTACCTGCCCGACTTTTCTTCTTCTTGGCCTTGGCCTTGGCTTTGGCCTTGTTGTCCTTTGACCTTGGGGGTGACACGGAGCTGTCGGAGGACGAGGATCGGGAGTGCTTGGAGTGAGGCTGGGAGTGCTGCCTGCTGCTTGACGACATGTCTGCATGGGATCTGGAACAGTGGAGAGGGGGACAGGGCGAAGTGCTATCATTATAAGATAATTCGCAACTGAAAACAAAATACACATGCTCGTTTTTTACACACACAAATTATACAGTTTAATGCAAACAGACGTGTCTGCACTCTCCATATCTGATTAATGATATGATGCAACAATACAAAAATAAACATAATGATGATACTCCCCACCTAAGAGACCAGCCAACCAGGTACTTATGACTCTACCTCAGAGCCATCAACCAGCCAGGTAACTGTGACTACCTCAGGGCCATCAACCAGCCAGGTAACTATGACTCTACCTCAGGGCCATCAACCAGCCAGGTAACTATGACTCTACCTCAGAGCCATCAACCAGCCAGGTAACTATGACTCTACCTCAGGGCCATCAACCAGCCAGGTAACTATGACTCTACCTCAGGGCCATCAACCAGCCAGGTAACTGTGACTACCTCAGAGCCATCAACCAGCCAGGTAACTGTGACTACCTCAGGGCCATCAACCAGCCAGGTAACTATGACTCTACCTCAGGGCCATCAACCAGCCAGGTAACTATGACTCTACCTCAGGGCCATCAACCAGCCAGGTAACTATGACTCTACCTCAGGGCCATCAACCAGCCAGGTAACTATCACTCTACCTCAGGGCCATCAACCAGCCAGATAACTATGACTCTACCTCAGGGCCATCAACCAACCAGGTAACTATGACTCTACATCAGGGCCATCAACCAACCAGGTAACTATGACTCTACCTCAGGGCCATCAACCAACCAGGTAACTATGACTCTACCTCAGGGCCATCAACCAACCAGGTAACTATGACTCTACCTCAGGGCCATCAACCAACCAGGTAACTATGACTCTACCTCAGGGCCATCAACCAGCCAGATAACTATGACTCTACCTCAGGGCCATCAACCAACCAGGTAACTATGACTCTACCTCAGGGCCATCAACCAACCAGGTAACTATGACTCTACCTCAGGGCCATCAACCAACCAGGTAACTCTGACTCTACCTCAGGGCCATCAACCAACCAGGTAACTATGACTCTACCTCAGGGCCATCAACCAGCCAGGTAACTATGACTCTACCTCAGGGCCATCAACCAACCAGGTAACTATGACTCTACCTCAGGGCCATCAACCAACCAGGTAACTATGACTCTACCTCAGGGCCATCAACCAACCAGGTAACTATGACTCTACCTCAGGGCCATCAACCAACCAGGTAACTCTGACTCTACCTCAGGGCCATCAACCAACCAGGTAACTATGACTCTACCTCAGGGCCATCAACCAGCCAGGTAACTATGACTCTACCTCAGGGCCATCAAACAACCAGGTAACTATGACTCTACCTCAGGGCCATCAACCAACCAGGTAACTGTGACTCTACCTCAGGGCATTCAACCAACCAGGTAACAATGACTCTACCTCAGGGCCATCAACCAACCAGGTAACTGTGACTCTACCTCAGGGCATTCAACCAACCAGGTAACTGTGACTCTACCTCAGGGCATTCAACCAACCAGGTAACTATGACTCTACCTCAGGGCATTCAACCAGCCAGATAACTATGACTCTACCTCAGGGCCAACAACCAACACCAGGTAACTATGACTTTACCTCAGGGCCATCAACCAGCCAGGTAACTATGACTCTACCTCAGTGCCATCAACCAGCCAGGTAACTGTGACTCTACCTCAGGGCCATCAAACAACCAGGTAACTATGACTCTACCTCAGGGCCATCAACCAGCCAGGTAACTATGACTCTACCTCAGGGCCATCAAACAACCAGGTAACTATGACTCTACCTCAGGGCCATCAACCAACCAGGTAACTGTGACTCTACCTCAGGGCATTCAACCAACCAGGTAACAATGACTCTACCTCAGGGCCATCAACCAACCAGGTAACTGTGACTCTACCTCAGGGCATTCAACCAACCAGGTAACTGTGACTCTACCTCAGGGCATTCAACCAACCAGGTAACTATGACTCTACCTCAGGGCATTCAACCAGCCAGATAACTATGACTCTACCTCAGGGCCATCAACCAGCCAGGTAACTATGACTTTACCTCAGGGCCATCAACCAGCCAGGTAACTATGACTCTACCTCAGGGCCATCAACCAACCAGGTAACTATGACTCTACCTCAGGGCCATCAACCAACCAGGTAACTATGACTCTACCTCAGGGCCATCAACCAGCCAGGTAACTATGACTCTACCTCAGGGCCATCAAACAACCAGGTAACTATCACTCTACCTCAGGGCCATCAACCAACCAGGTAACTGTGACTCTACCTCAGGGCATTCAACCAACCAGGTAACTATGACTCTACCTCAGGGCCATCAACCAGCCAGGTAACTATGACTCTACCTCAGGGCCATCAACCAGCCAGGTAACTATGACTCTACCTCAGGGCCATCAACCAACCAGGTAACTATGACTCTACCTCAGGGCCATCAACCAGCCAGGTAACTATGACTCTACCTCAGGGCCATCAACCAGCCAGGTAATTATGATTCAACCACAGAGGCATTTTGAAGTGAAAAATAACAACAAATAAATAAACCATCCAAACTTCTACCCACCAGTCTCCAGCTTGCCGACCAACCACTTGGGCAAGAGCAGCTGGTCTGTTTTTTTTTTCATTAAAAATGATAAAATGTGGTGAAGAATCAAAGGTAAACCTTAAGGTGAAGATAAAAGCGATGTTTCAAGTCACAGACTTTGAAAAAAACACATCCACATGTCAACACACACTTGCCCAACCCTGCCTGGATCAAAAGTTTCCTG